>NC_053426.1:104456837-104541705 GCF_007990345.1 Gossypium hirsutum
AATATCCGCGAAATCTTTCGTGGCACTTCCCACTAATTTGTCATAAAATGGTGCCTTTAAAGTATGATAAAGAGAACGGTTATCTCCGTTTTGTAGTGGGGGTTCCACTTGAGCTGAGACGTCTCTCCATCTCTGCGCATACTGTCTAAAGGTCTCTGATGGCTTTTCTCCATTATTTGCAAGGTCATACGGTCTGGCACCATATCTGATACATGCTTGTACTGCTCGCAAAATGCTGACGCCAAGTCATTCCAAGATCGAATCTTTTCTCTACTAAGTTGATTGTACCACCGAAGAGCTGACCCTGTTAGACTATCTTGAAAGCAATGTATGAGTAGTTTATCCTCGTTCACATAACCGGTCATTTTTCGACAGAACATAATGAGATGTGCTTTTGGGCACCTTGTCCCATCATACTTCTCAAAATCAGGCACTTTGAACTTCGGAGGCAAAATTAGATCAGGTACCAAACTGAGTTCCTTGGCACCTAGTGCGGAGAAGACTTCAGTGCCTTCTATTACTTTGAGTCTTTCCTCTAGACTCCTATATTTTGCGTCATGGTTATCCAATTTCAACTTGGCTACCTCTGCTGGGTCATCCAGATCTAGAACTAGTGGATTAGCAGGACTAGCCCCTGGGTTCGACGCTAACATTCATTGCCCCAAATTAGTGGGTGGAGCAGGTGCATAGGTCGATGTTCCAAGCCAGTGGGTTCCTCTTGAGTATACCCTCTTTGTATTGTATATGCGGGCGGTGGAGTGAATCCCGGGGGATAGAGTGGATCCTGATCATGGTGAATTCTTGACCGAGGTTTCATAACATCGGGGTTCTGCATTTTTCCTTTGACCAAAGTTGTCATCATCTCCATCATTTTAGCCATCTGATCTCTTTGCTCGAGAGATTCCTCTCGAGATCTCACCATTAGGTCTCTCGTCTCTTGTTGCGATTTGGCCAGTTGCTCTTGTAATTCCTTTGAGCCATTTTCATCCTTTCAATTCTCTCATTGAATTCATTCTCCATTACTCTAGCTTGTCGGCGCGTTTTATACGGATGACGTGGTTCCAGTCTTGAAGTCTTGCAACTGCGAATTGTACGTTTTGACCTCAGCGAACGAGTATGGGATATGCAATGAATGAATTGATGCATGAATGAATGCATGAATGTCAAATGAATGTCAGTTATGAATGAAATGCAAGAAATTGGTGTTGATTTCAAGATAGCCCCATATTTAGGCATTTCATTTATCAACATAGTCTATTACACAAAGTTCTCATTTTTCCAACAGTTACACAAATTTCCTAGCCACATTGCCTTGTTTCTTCACTTGCTCTAAAAACTCTGATATGCTCGATCTTTGGCTCGGAGGGAATTGGCAACTGAGAACTTCGGCTTCATCTGATAATTGAACAACTTGCATAGCCGCTTTACGAATTTCATTGATCAAGAAGTCAAGTTGCATTTCTTTTTCTTTGAGAGTTCCTTCATATGCGTGAATGTCCCTATCGTACTGCTCACTCTTTTCTTCTAGAGCCTTCAAGAGTTATCTAATTGTTGTTGACGAGATTGCAGCATATTTCTAGATCTCGTGTTTCCTTTTTAATTCTTGATGTTCAGACTGACTATTCGCCAATTTTGCAGTCACTATTTCATACTCGGCATTCTTCCTTCTTAACTCTATCACAGCGCGCGCAGCCTTTTCCTCTCTTTCTTTGCTTTTCCCTTCCAAAACTTTATTCCTCCCTTGATATTGCTAATTTCTTCCTTCCATTCTGCTGTCGACTTGCCCAACCCGCTATTCTTTATAGTGTTTCTTAATTTCTTGTTTTCCAAATGAAGGTCCCTTAAGTCGTTTCTCACAATCTCGGCTTCTCTTTGTACTTTTTCAGTCCTGGACCTTTCAACCTGAACTTCAATCTTCAGTTGATAGTTTTCTTCTTGAAGGGCACTAAGGTCCCAAGACATCTTGGCCTTTTCTCATTCGAATTCTTGTCTTGCCATTTCTAGCTCAGACGGCGTTTTCTCCGAGAAAGGATTCTGGATGGTGTAGTTTGTTGATGAGATTTGCTGACTATTTACCCGTTGCTTCCTCCATATGTCGTAATCTTGGGTAAGGGTATCAACATACAAAGCTAATTCCATGAAATGAATTTCCTTCCAATACTTTGTAGTGTCTCGGACTCTCTTCATATATCCTTCACCCGCGAAAGCGAACTCGAACTGTGCTAATCCTCCAGTTGCGGGGAGGAATTGTCGCAAAGAAAATTGCCTTTGGACTAATAGCGGAGCATATCCAACTCCTCCCCATAACCCGAGTAAAGGTACCCAATCTTGGCTTCCACATTTGTATAGCAGAACTGAAGGACGGATCCAGGGTGCTCTCCATGTTATATTCTCGGCGCGAAGATTCTGAAAAACTGATACCCAATGTTGCTCGGTGACTTCCTTCGGCCATTCTTTATTGAGGTAAGCTTCTAGCGGGGAGAATGTTTTAGAAAACATATGGAACGGAGTGCGCTCTACCTTCCAGAAGTGACTTAAAATCCAAACATTGAGCAACTGCGCGCATCCGATAAATCGTCCCTCCCCTTTTCTTCGACAACTACTCAGGGACCTGAAGGTCTCGGCTAGGATGGTCGGGACAGGGTTAATTCCTTGTTTTAACCATTCGAAGAAATCAACTACTGCAACTTCGAGATGTCCGAGAACTTTTGTGAAAATGACCAAACCGTAAATGGCCAAAGCGAATAGATTTACCCTTTTCAGCATGTTGGGATGGTTCAGAGCCAAATCTCGTAGGGAGGACCATGGAATGCAAATGGTTTCATTCTTCTTCTTTATCTGTTTTTCGGCCCATGCATCAGTCATGTCTGTCAGTCTCACTAACTTTTTCTTGAAGGTCATCGGCTTAGGCTCCTTCACATATATTTTACCGAATTGTACATTGTCGATGCGGAGTAAAGCAGCATACTCTTCTATGGTTGGAGTCATGTCTTCTTGATTGAAGGTGAAACACTGATAAGCTGGGTCCCAGAACCGAACCATGGCTTGAATCAACTGTTCGTCTACACGGATGGTGATCAGGTGAGCTATATCTCCATACCTCTCAGTGAAAATGTCTCTAGTGTCTGAATCCCACTGATTCCAAATTCGAACCAAATCTTCAAAGTTATTTTGGCGAACATTTACAGTTATATGGTCGGGCAAATTGGCGACACACCCTTCCACTAGACTATCCCCCTTTTCTCTCTGAATTTTTAGAGACCAGTCCCGAATCACGACATTCTTCTCGGTTATTTGTGTAATTGACTCCTCCATCAGAAACCCGTTTTTTGGCAACCAACTTTTAATCAACACCTTCCTAATATGATGCCTATGATGCATGATGAAAATAAAAGTAAAAACAAACAAACTTGGTTAGTAAACACAACAAATATAATTTGAAAAATAAATTAAACTACCCAATCCAATTATTTTGCATAAACAGTGTAAATGAAAGGCAAAAGGCATTTTCCCCGTGTACTTATTTTGATGACTATAAGCGGACAGAGGTTCGGCATGGCTCTAATTGGATAGCTCGTATGGTTCACTATATGCGGTTTTGGTTCTAGGTGGGTACTCGAATCGTCTGCACTGTCATCTACTAAGATTAGTACAGAGCCTCGGTCATGGCCTATCATAGGCTTACGAGATCAATTCAAGGGATTACATTTACTTATGCCTATGCGGAGGGACAAGTTAACTCACGAAAGCATAAGTCATATGTAACCCGAAAGTATTCATTAGCCTGTGCGGAGGAACGAGTTAACTCACGAAGGCGTAGAGTTTACTTTCTCTTAACAGGGACGGAGCCCGGGTATAGAGCTCATGTTATGCAACAAAAATGCACGTGCACGGTGTGTGGGGAGAAACTTGTAAACCTTTACGTTTTATTTAGAAAAACTAAACCAAAACTAAAATAGCAAAAATTTAAAGCTGAAAAACAACCTGATAAAACAAGTTAGAATATGTACAACACGATGCAAATGCATGATTTTTTTGAAAACAAAAAATTTAAGGATCACGACTAAATGTTAATTTGAACAAGAAACTTTGAAAATTTTGACAACGCGAGTTTAATTCGACTCGACTCTCAAAAAGGGTCCTCAGTGGAGTCTCCAGCTGTAGCGACGTAAAAATTTTGGTTTGGGGTCGCTAAATTGTGGCGATTTATTAGGAAATTGGAAATTGAAATTTGGTTTTAAAGTAAACCGGGAGTCGCCACCGATCCTTTTTCTAGGTGTGATCGGACACCTATTAGATTTTTCTTTAAAAACGAGGAAAAGGCCGAGTTAAGGTCTACGTTAAAAGTCAGAGAAAAATTAGGGTTTGGGAGTCGGTTACGCGCGAGGAAGGTATTAGCACCCTCGCGACGCCCAAAAATTGGTATCTCCTAAACACGTGTTGTCTTGACTTTTAAAAATACGAGTTCAATATTAAAATTTAGTCGTGATCCAATTAAAAGAGGACGAGAGATTTTAGTTTATTCCCGTTTTTTGAGAAGGATATGTCGTTTTAACACGAGTCAATTGACGTTCACCCAACATAGCGATGAACTCGATGACTTAATGTTAAATCGGTACATTTCCTTGTTTATTGAAATTAATTAGCAAAACAAGTATATGATTTTCGAAATAATGCAAAGTAAATTGATATGAAATAAAAATAAATAAATGATAGGGCTAGGCATATATTGAAACAAATAACCAATGTGACAATAATATTAAAATGATAAAGATCTATACGACATTTAGCGCAATACTAGAATTAAACACGAAATAGAATCAATGAATATATACATAAGATGGTATAAAAATATGTACATGGAAATGTATAAGAACTATATATAACTAGTAATATTAAAAATATATATAACATATATAGAACATATACAATACGTACATACCTTAGAAATGATAATAATAATAAGAAAACTATTTCGTACACTACACACATACTTATACATATATATAAATAATAGTATTAGAAATCATATAGTATAAAGATATATAACTGATAATATTAAAATATATACATGATATTACATATAAACTATCCATATAATATATATTTAGAAAAAAATTGACTATTAATACGTACTAAAAAATATATACGGGGGTAAGAGGCATACACTAATAAATATAATAATAACCATGTAATACAATACAAAAAAGTAAATATAATAAAATGATATTAAAATAAAGTCATTAAAAACAGTAATATATGTATATATACATCTAATAAGAATATATAGTAATGTTAATGATAATAATAAAAATAATAATATTGAAATACAAAAGCTATTATAATAAAAAATATTAAAATAAAGTAATAAAAACATTACTACATATATATATACATACATGAAGATATACACTAATGTACAATAATAATAATAATAATATTGAAATACAAAAAATGTAATATTTAATAAAGAAACAAAAACAAATAAAAAAGGACTAAAATTGAACTAATAACAAAGTTTTGGGGCAAATGTGAAAGGAAATAAAGAGAAAAGGGCTTATTTGAGCGCGCACAAAACATAGGGGGACCGAAACAACAATTATTCCTTTCCATTAAAACGCAGCACATTAGCGGGGACTAAATCGAAAAGCGCGAGAAATTATGGGGCCAAATTGGAAACAAGAAAAATGACTTAATTGCAAAACCCTGAAAAAGCGGAAGGACCGCGCACATAAATAACCCATTCAAACAAAACACGCGGATCCTCCTGGCGGGTCGGGTCGGATGGGTCGGGCATGGTCAAAACGACGTCGTTTTGAGGCTTAAGTGTAGCCCCCAAAACGACGTCGTTTTGGAGGGCTATATAAGGCCTAAAATAACCAAAAAAATCATTTGGGGAGAGGGAAAGAAAAAAAAGAAGAGAGAGGGAAGAGAGAAGGGAGAGAGAAGGGAGGGGGGAAGGGGAATCCGGCCAGGGGGTCAGTCACCGGACGGCCACCGCACGCGGTGGCCGAAAAAGGTAAAAATTTATATTTTTATATTTTTATATTTTTTTGTATTTTCTGTTATGTTTTAATATATGTATAGGTTAAAAAAACTTAAAACCGAATTTAAAATAGAAAAAAAAAGAAATCACCTTAGGGTTTTTTAAGCTTTTAATCCTTTGATCTTGGTGTTTTGATAATATTCAATACTGATCTATTGTTGCTCCTGAAAACTAATCTGTATTCTCTGCTTCTTTGTTTTTAAACTGCCGAAAATAAGAAAAAGAAAAAAACAGAAAAAAAGACCCCCCTTTTTACAACCTTTCATTCGGGTTTTATAACCCTTTACATTTTATTTTTATATGATTTCTATCTTGTCCGATTGCAGGAGATGGGCAAACGGTGGAGGTGACTTCAGACGGCATGGGCAATGGCCAAGTTGTCAGAGGCGTGCATAGCAGAGTATGGGGCTAGGGTTTTTTTATTTTTTTGTTTCTTTTGATGTTGGGTTACTTTAGTTATTGGGCTGGTGGTATTTTGGGTTTGACGGGCTTTAGTGTGAATGGGTCATGTTGGGTTTGTGGGTTGTTTGGTTTAGGGCCCAAAATTGGCCTGTACAGTGTGTTTTAATTGAGTTAGGACCTAATTGGAAACGGGTGAAATGAATTAAAATATTAATAATGAAACTTAACTATGAGTAATAATTATTATATATAAACTAAAGTGAAATGTACTAAGAACTATAAAGTTAAATAAATTAATAAAAAAATTGAGTAAATGTTTAAGCTAATAAATAATATGTAAGTTGAGCCGAAATAAATAATTATAATTAAGTGACTAAAATAAGTAAGAGATAAGACATAGATTAACTAGTTAGGTGATACTGCCTCCTCTTTAAAAGTCAAGGTTTGAGTCACATTTCTCCCATTTAATTTTTTTATTTTTATTTTTATTTTTATTTTTAACAACCTAGGATAAAAGTCAATAAAACAAATATTATTAGGAGAAAAAATTATGCAAGAAATAGGCTTTAGGTCTAATAATTAGCATGCCACTCCTTCCCTTTTACTTACCCAATTTTGAGCCCCCTTCTTTTCTTTTTATTTCATAATTTCACCAATGACACTCCACAACCTATCTATATGATTAAGTGTCAAAAATAAACAAGAAATAGGCCTCATGCCTAATGTTTAAAGCGCTAAAGCCCCAAGTAACTCAAGTTTGAGCCTCCACTTCCTTTCATTTTAATTCCAAATTTTGGCAAAATATTGGGGAAATTACAAGTGACGCCCCTAGGATTTGTAAATCCTAGGAATTGACCCAATTCTTTCATAATTAGAATTTATATCTTACCCTTCCTCAAAATTACACCATCTTTTTCTCTTCTTTTCCTAATTATATTTTCATATTTTCCCCTTTTCAAATCCTAATAGAATTTCCCTCCAACTTTCTATTTACTATCTTTTTATTTCCTTTCTCTTTTTTTTTAAACTATACTTTCATCCTAATTGCGGATAACTATTTTGTTTTCCCGAAACAAATCATCCCTTATTCAATCATTCTTTCTATCGGTTTTTGTAATTGTCATCAGTAGCATCCATACCTTTGCCAAGAATCAATAAGTACATCTCGTTTCCGATGTTTGGATCCTAAATTTTCATAATATTTCTATCCGACGTTAATCTTACATTCGATTAATCAATCTTTATTTGTTCTTACCGAATCTTTCAATAATCTTGATAAATGTTGAAACCAATCAATAAATCGTGCATAAATGTCATTTGAAGGACTTATTTTAGGTGCATCAGATCATATTTGAGCGTAAGAAATGTCGTTCGGGCTTCCAATGAAAGGTGTATGTTATTTTACAAGCAAATCGAGGCAAACTATATTTAAGAATAAGCCCACATAGTCTTCCACACGAGTGTGAGGACTACACAGCCTCTCTTATGATCATGTACCTTTGAAACCCTAGGCTAGTTTGAATCTCACACAGCCAAAAACTCTCTACACGGTCGTGTCTCTCCTATAGGTTAATTTTGCAGATTCCACACAACCACAGTCTGTTACATAACAGTGTGTTTAACCTTTCCACACGGCCTGGCCATACGATTGTGTTCCCTATTTTATAATTTTTCCCAAGAAATTTATGTTATGTGCAGTTTAGTCCTTGATATTCCCGAAACTATTTTTAGTGTTTTATTTTATTCAATTGAGTCCTGGATAATATGAATAATGTTAGAATCTATGATCTAATTGATTGAATTATTATATATATGCATGATATGAGAATAATATATATGTATGTTGCATTTGTATTTCTGATTGTACGTTCAACATGCCTCATGATACTGTTAAATTGAGCCAATGAAAAGTATATGTTTTGCTATTGTACTGATTAATTTTTTTTAAAAGCATATTTATTGTTATCGTATCAATCTATTATAAGCATATTATTCGTTACTATTTTGATTTGTTATAAACATATCATATTGCATTACATAGGGTGGGACGCTTTGAAAGGAAGAAGTTCTGACAGATTAATAATCTGCAACTCTAGTGGTTCATCCACAGATTATCTTGCAGCGTATCAACCTACAACACTGGTGGTTCATCAACTCATTTTCTAGCAACTCTTATATGCAATTTGTAACCTCCCTAACCCGGCCTGAATGTTATAACCAGATTGAAAAGGCTACATTAGCCACAAAAATGGCTAAGCTATCCTACTGATACTTTTAACATCCCTAATCTCACTTATTTTAGGAAAATCGTGTTTGTTACTTTGAGTTAGGTTAAACATTCATTTATTAGGTCGTATATACTTTAGACTTCATTTTATTTGTTACTAGTGATGTTTTTAGAAAATCATTTGGTTTATCTCTTTACTTTGCAAAAACTCAATGTAACCTAATGTAACGGAAAAACATTTATTGAGTCAAATTTTACTTATGCCAAATAACATAGAATCAGCAATTATTAAGTCTGAACCATTCGAATGAATAATGCATGCATAAAAATTCCTAAAAATAAATAATCAAGCCATAGACCAAAAACTTAAAATTACAATCCAAAACCAATAAAGAACTTATTAAATATGCTTATTTAAAAATAGTCTAATGTTTGAAGAGATACTCCATATGCTGGGTCCTAGATTTTAGGTTTACATGAAAGGTTAAACATTGTGGGTGAGTGAGTTTATGAAAACTCAATGTGAGTTTAAGAGTTATTTAAGTAAACATATAACAATACAATAAGATGTAGAGACATCAACATAGTGACCATAACAAATAGAATAATTTATCAATCAGTGCATATATGCATTAACCAAAGACCATAAAGCCATATCGTAAAGTTCATATCAACAAGAGTTCATATTAAACCATACTAGTATACAGAATGAAGTATGCAATGCAAAAGGTTCCTACGCAACCATTTGCTACAGACCACGATTTCCTCAGAACCACCTATTGAACTCCAAAATAGTAAGGCCTTAAACCCGTTGTGGTTAAAACCACCAATAACAGTATGCAGATACAACTGTCGGTGAAAATGTAAACAAACTGCCAGTAAAAATGCAATAAAAATCACCCAATCTCTTCAAATTTTTGCAGACTTTAAATGTCGCTGGATCTCTACAGAACTCCTCTGTCAACCAAAAATACTCACCCCATGCAGATGCAAAATGCAATTCAATCAGTGAGCAATTCATGCTATCAAAATCAATCTCGATATAGTGGAATGCTTAACATGTGTATCAATAATTAGTGTCAGTATAGGCTTTGCACACTTTTCATTTTTCAATAACATTGGCATTCAAACATGCTTTCAGTAACATATTTGATTTTAGACTTGTATATATTCAATCAATCAAATCAACAGTTTCACTAGTATGTAACTCACAATACAATCTAGTCATACTTAGTATGCAATTTGAACAGTAGCATAGCATGTCGAACATTACACATGCATTCAATAATCAACAAACACTATATAACATCATTTTAAAGTTGATGATTTGGTCGAATATTTCTAAGGCTTTTTAGTAATGTTTAATTACTAATTTTTTATATGTAATTGATTGTAGGTGTTGATCATAACATCCCATACAGAAGAAAAAATTGGAACCTATTCGCACTATCGCTAGGCATTGTTTCAATGTAAGATTGACCGTTTTTGCGAATCTAAAAATTAATTTTTTAAACATTGCTTTGGCCAAACCCTTAGGGGTGTTTCAAGGCTGGTCTTAAGTGTAAAATTAATGTTTTAATGCTATTTTTGGATCAACATTCATTTAGGGTTTAAGTTACGAAAGTGCTAATTTTTACGAAGTTGTGCCGCGAGTTGCGAAATAAGGTATGGTTCCTAACTTTGCGTAATTGGATGTAAATTCTTGATATAAGTTATAATTTGATATAAAATGCTTGTTGGTTGGGCATAGCTAAATGGTCTAATAAGTGAATTAAAAGTTGTTGAGCAAGGTATGTGACTTAAAAATTATTGACTGAGTGGTCAAACACCTCAATGACAGAGGCTTAAGGTGCTTCCATAAGCAGTCTTTAGGGAACGTGTAACGGCTGAAGGAATGTTGTTTTGATAAAAAAAATAGTACTAAAATTCTAGAATTAAATCAATAAATAAATGACATTAGAAATGGAGAGGAAAAAGAGAGGAAACAACACTTACATAAAAAAAAGAAAGGGGCGACAATGGTGATTTTAATGACAAAAATGTGGGATTTTTTTAGCGAAGAAAACAATAGATTGGAGGCTGGAAAATAAATTGAAAAACAACAGCAATAAGGTGAAGAAAACAAACAACAAACCACCACCAAGGGAGGAGAAGTGGGCAGCAAATAGAGGTGCAAAAAGCTAGTTTTTTTGGTGGCTCAAGAGAGAAGAAGAAGAAGAGAATTTTAAGAGAAATGGGAAATGAAGAAAATAGGGATGGAAACAAAAAAAATAATAATGAGGAAAGGCTGAAAAGTCAAATAAAAAGTTGTATTTATATCTAGGTTGAGGAGTGGGAGCAAAAATAGCAAAAGTATTGAATTTGCAAAGGAAAGGATTCAACCTTAGGTCTTTAAGTCAATTACATTATCTCCTTAATTGCCCTTAACCATTAAGCAAATTACTCATTCTTGTTATAAATTTACAATCTTGAAATTAAAAAAAATCAGAGCGTAACAACTCTTGGTCCACTAATCTAATTTCTTCTAACCTGATTTTCAGGATGTGACATAAATATGCTGTTGTGTATTTACAACCCTCTGTCAATGTATTAAACTTCAACACTGGTGGTTCATCCACCCACATTCTGACAGCTCTCATATATAAATATTTTGTGCATTCACTACAATCTGGTAGCGTATTAACCTGCAAATTTTGTAGTTTATCCACAAACCAGGGTGCAAGGATAGACAAGTTTTAGAGAACTCTTACTATGGTTTGTAATTGTGGGGTAAGATTTTTTTTGTTATACTAAAACCGTATTGCATTCATATAGCATGTGCATATAATTTTGAGATTTCTAAGATGATATATATATATACATTGTTAAGTTGATCTGATATACCAAAATTCTAAAACTACTATTGTGAATATGTGATGTGATTTTGTGTGCTAATCGTTTACACTGATTTTCTTGTGATAGAACCTACACTAAGTTTCATAGCTCATTCTATTTTAATTTTCATATTTTCAGATAACTCACTAGGTTAGGACGTGGGCATGACATCCGACGAGTCTTGGCTCGGTTTTTATTTTATAAAATTCTTTTAGGCTCATTAATTGATTTATTTTAATTATTATTACTCAAAGACTGTATTATTTTACTAAAAATTGTGGCATGAGACTTAAGATTTGAGTTTGTTTTTATTTTGCATAATATTTAATTTAACTTGTAGGATATGAAGTTATGATTAGGGGTGAGTATTCGGTCGAGTCGAGTTGAATCGAGTAAAAAATTTTCGAGTTAGTTGAGTTGACAAATCCTATTTTAGCAACCGAACTCAATTTGAAATTTTTTCGAATCGAATCGAATATAGTCAAAAAATTTTGAGTCAAATCGAGTCGAGTTAACGAATCCTATTATTTATACTTAATGTTGTGTTTAGATGGACCGATTATTTAACTAGTAGATAAAGTACTAGATTATTTAACTACATGAACAATATAATGATTTAGTCTTTTAACTTAATGAGTAAACATTTATCAAAACGACGTAGTTTTACCTTTTAACTTAATTATTTTGAATTTTAACTTTTAATAAAGTAAACATTTATCAAAACTACGTAGTTTTGTCTTTTCTTATTCGGATTTTTGGATAACTCGAATTGTGTAATTCATATTCGAGTTAAACCGAAAACTTAATTTTTTATTCGAGTTGATCCAAATAACTTGATTAACTCAAATAACTCGAACTATTTAATTCAAAATTTGAATTTTTTATCGAGTTCTTCGAATCGAATCGGATTTTGCTCACCCCTAGTTATGATTATGAATTAGTTATGCATGAACCTTGGCTTTTATTAAAAACATAAGTAATTATTGTCATTTTCCGCTACTAAGCTATAATTAAAAATTTTGGTGAACAATAAATCGATATTTAGCTAATTTTCTACTAAACTAAAAAAAATATTTTAAAATGACTGTTTTTAAAACTTCAATAAACTTACTGGGTTACTTCAGTGGCTGATGTAATTTTTTGAATTCAGTCCTAACGTCTAGGCCGAGTTGGGGAGATTACATTTACAATAACTCAAATTTGATATTGAAATTCTCAAGGTCTTAGTCTTTAGATTAAAATATTATTTAAACTAAGGGCGGAGGGAGGGGTTTCTATGTAGTACCTTTAGTTTTTAGGATACCACGAGTTAATATAATTGTAAAATTTCACTTTGCCTTCAAATTATTTTATTTATTTTTGCCCCCTAAACATTTTTTGGTTCTTCCTTGATCTAAATTAATATTAACTAAACACATGATTAAATTTGTATTACAAGTTAGTAGGACACTAACTCAATTTAAAATATTTATAATTTTAAAATAAAATACTCATAGGTTATATAAGTTATTTAGTTTTTTTAATAAATAAAAACCATATACCTATTTTTTTTCATTTAAAAAACCATAAATTATTTAAGGAACTCTTTATTTATTTAAAAACTGATATGTTTTTTGGCATAATGATTTATTTGGTTCTTCAACTTTACAAAAAAAAAAGTCGTTTTCGCTCTCCATTTAATTTTTCATAAACTTGTATTATTTGTCAAATCATTTCAAAACAGATAGAAAAATTAACATTTGTTAACTTTGTTGACGTGGAATACATATGGATTGCCATATGTGGATGCCACATCAACAATTAATTATTTTTTAAAATTTAAAAATTCAAAAAAATATTTTGAAAAAATTAAAAATTATTTAAATTATTTAAAAGGTATAAAAATTATAAAAAAATATTTTTACTTTTTAAAAAATTAATTAATTGCTAATGTGGTATACACATGGCAATCCACGTGTTAATTTTTCATCAATTTTGAGGTGATTTGACAAGCAATACAAGTTTAAACTCTAAAAGATGTGAAAAATTAAATGGATAGCTAAAATGATTTTTTTTTTTGTAAAGTTGGATGGCCAAAGAATTCATTATATATATTTTAAAAACTACTCAACCTAAAAAATAACTGTCATTTAATAAACAAATATTTTTTATTTATACTTTTTTTCAAAAAATATCATCTTCAGTTCATATTGTAAGTGACTAAAATTCCGATACTTATTATATAACACTTAAAAATCAATACAAAAATAGATGCATAATCAAATAAAATTCAGTTATGAAAATTACGCATGATGCAACACAAACTTGAGTACTCAAAAACTTATAATCTTGACTTTTGCTAACAATACTAAAAAAAATAGAATTGAATAATTATTCAAATGCTGGCATACAGACCTTACTACCCAAAATTAGAATGTCAAATCAGTAAAAGAAATGAAAGTTAATGAATATTAGTATACTTAGATTTGGATAATGACATCCTAATAGTAATAAGTTGAGATAACAACATTCAAGTTTCTTTTAAACTAATAATCCACGTAAACACTGGGAAAGAAAAAGAACCAATTGCTGGGTGGGTGGCTAGAAGGGAAAGGTGAGAGGTAGAGGTACCAATGCACAATACATAGACAAGATTCGACCAAACAGTAAATATGAAAATCATGCTTTGGTTTCAACAGCAAGCACACAGTGAGAGTATAGTTAATATCATCTACTTTTGAGTGCTTTTCTACCAAACCCCAAAAGTCCAAAGTGTCGTTTCCACGACAGACGGAGTAAGTCATGGACTTCGCTTCTTCTGCCATTTAATGGGTTTGTCTTTATTATTTACCCACAAATTATGGCTGTTCTAACATTTGATTTGATTATTAATCCAACCAAATTGTTTGAAATACGAAAAATTTTAACTGTTATTCAAATTGAATTTTTTTAAATAAATTACTTGAATTAAAATTTATATATTTTTATTTTTTAGTTAAAAATAACTATAAAACATATAAAAAATATATTGTTAATGTTTATAATAGTTTAAAAATATATATTATATTTAATATATTATTTATTTCGATTAATATAAAAAATAATAGTTCAAAAAATTACATAGCTAATATAAAAAATATATATTTGTTAGAGTTGTGTAACCCAAATTTCTATTAAAATAAAATACAAGTGAAATTCGTATAGAAGTATACTTCTTCTATTTGATATCATTTTAAATAAGGCGTTTCAATCTTACTGCATTGCTTCTATTAGACTTTGATTAGAATAAGGTTTTAAAACTTATAAATAGATGTAGTTGTCTCTGCTATTGTATCATTCGAATTCGACATAGTAAATTTTCTTCTTCTTTGCCCGTGGTTTTTTTCCCAAAAGGGTTTCACGTATTTGTGTGTTCTTTTCTCTCTTTCTTTGCGACTCATTTTCATTATCGACGTTCAATTTTCACATATTTTATATAATATATAATATTTATTTTAATTAATTCGATTAATTATTCGATTTCAAACCGAATCAACTGATAACTGAAATTTAAAAAAAAAATCATTAACTGACCTCCAACCGAGCTAAATTCGACCATCAATCGATTAATTGAATTAAATCGGTTCGATCAGTTAATTCGATTTTAACCGAACTATGAACACCCCTACCACAAATAACTTTAGAGTGAAACCAATTTTCTAAACCTATTTATATTATCAATATCTTGATTAGTCATGGAAAATGACAAAACTTGGTTCTTTATATCTCCATAAATGAAAAGTTTCGTATTTAAGGGAAACAACTTATATCATGATGATCATAAAATAAATAGCTTGTAGGTATTAATAAAATAATATCACATCATCAATTTTTAAAAATATACAAATATTATTCTACACTCAATCACATACAATAATATATCTAATCTAATTTAATTTAATTTTAATTAAAATAATTAAAATTTTGGGGGAAAATATTGAAATTATATACAGGAAAAAAATACCCAAAAATATATAAAATTTAAAATTCTTAAATCAATAATTAAAATTTTAAAAAATAATAAAAATCATAACCACAAATTGAAAAAAACCTAAAATCAACCATTAAAAATCCAAAAAAAATTAATAAAAAAATAAAATTTGAAAAATTATAACCACCATTGGTGGTTTTATCAAAATTTGAAATTTGATTAAAAATTAAAAAGAGAAAAAAAAAGAAAAAATACTGGCCTAAAAATTTTAGAAAATGACCACATAAAAATAAAACATAATTTGAAAGAAAATAAATAAAAAACAATTAATTTAAAAAAACTAAAATGATTTAAAATTATAAAAGAAGAAAACATGTTTGTTTATTTATTATAAAAATTTTAATTTGTTACCTCATCAAAAAAAATTAATTTGTTAAGTAATTTAAATCAAGTTAGATAAGATATTAAATATGGATGAATGTATAATAAGACTTTTATGTTTTTAAAAGTTGATGATGTGACATTTTATTATTGGTGCCTAAATACTATATATTTTAGGATCATCTTAATATAATTTATTCCCTTCAAATATATGACTATTATACAAAGTTCTTGATTGAATGTGATACATGTCGTAGCTATGATGTTGAGAGTCAAATTGGGAGAGTGTTTGGAGGGAAAGTAGTTTTAATATTGTTGTAAGAGGATGATTCATTTTATAGACTATGATCTTTAAGGTTATTATAAATCAACCTTGACAAATAGTGATCTTAGTTTATAGATTGGTGAATAGGGTAATAACTTATATGCGATGTGATTAGATGGAGAGGTCATTCGATAGGTAGTTGATGAGAAGAGGTTGTGCAATTTAGGATGCGATAGATGTGAGATGGATTTTAAGTAGGATAAGTGTGGTTTTCTACGTGAGCAAGTCTTTATGTTGCAAGCCTTGAGCAGATGCCCTTAATGATGTAGGACTAGTGCGATGCTAGTATATCAATAGTCCTCCAATTGAGAAAAAGGTAATAAAGTAACTTTTTCAAGTTTGTTGTGTTTTGGTTTACGAAGAGGTTGAGATAGGTTGATGTTTTTAGTATGAAACAACAATTCTTTTAAAGCAAATATGTGGGTTTTGGCTAAATTTAATGGAATTACCATTGGGGTTGGTGACCTATTACTTTGAGAAATGCAAAGGGCGTGTTAAGGCTTTGAAAGTGGGGCAAGCTTATTAAGATGAGCTACTTTTTGTTTGTTCTAGAAAAATTTTAAGGAAATCATTTGGTTGTAACTCTGGAACTTGAAAGGTTTCTTTTTGGGGTCTGTGCTTTCTATGTAAAACATGGGAAGTTTTTGGCTACGCATTTCCTGCGACTTTTAATATAGTGGTTCCTATGTCAAGTTATGATCGAAATTGAATCCACATATACTTTATGGTTCCATGACATGTTTTTAGAAAGGAAAGGGGATGAGCTAAAGCATCTTCAACAAAGTTTAGAGAAAAAAGTGTAGGCAGTAAGGGAGATTAGCCAATAAGCTTTAAGCATTAAATGGAATTGCACAACAAACGACGGATCTTGAGAAGCGAGTAGATAAGAAGAAGGATCTAGAGGAGAAACTAGCCAAGAAAGACATAAATTGTAAAATGACTATTATGAAAGTGAAAGTTGAGATGACAAAGAGAGTCCATTTTATTCAAGATTTGACTTTGGTGCATCTCCAAGTGAATTGTAGCCTTTTTAACATATGCAGTGTAACGACCTGAAAGTCAGTGGTGTCAGAAAATGCAATTTTGGGACCTCATTTCCATAAATCAAACTCTTAAATATTTTTATTAAATAGTTACGAAGTTGTATATTGGGTGAATTGAATTTTTGATAAGTAATTTTATCGAATTAATGATTAATTAAAGTACATGGACTAAATTGTAAAAGTGATAAAAGTTAAATTACTAAAGATTTTTATTAATTAGAAATAGAATAGGGATCTAGGAATTTATAGTGGCTGATTATTAACTAAGGTATACATATATATATATATATTATAAAATTTTAGTTTAAATAGGTTAAAATATAAATAGTGGAGAGTAAGTGGAGGAAAAACACATTTCCTTATCTTTCAAGCAAATCTGGAAACAAGAAGAAAGGAAGGAGTTTCGACCATTAGGGGTTTCAACATTTAACTCTCAATTGGTTAGTGCAATTTAGTCATTTTCTTGTAATTTTTATATTTTTGAAATCTTGGAAGCTTAATCTACATGACCCATGTGTTATTCTTTGGAACTATTAAAGTTTTAGAAATATTTCATTAATGAATATTTGAAGTTTTGGGTGTTAAATTGATAGATTTTAAGTTTAGAAGTGAAAAATGACTAAATTGTGAAGTTAATTTATAGTTTTGTAAAATAGAGGCTAAAATGCACAAATTTCAAAATTTGTAGTAGAAATGAAAAATAGGATGTCCTAATTGGACTATAGTGAAATCAGGTTGAAAATTTGAGTTATGAATTGAAAGTTAAGTTAGTCCTGATTTTAGGGACTAAATTGAATAAAATTTTAGAGTTTGTGTAAATTTATAATTGAGTGTGAATTTGATTGTGTATTGATGGTTTGATGTGTTTTTGTTAATTTGTTCCTAACGTCGACCCGAATTCCTCAAAAAGGAAAGAAAAAGAAAAAGTCGTTAACAAATAGCTCAGAGTTTACAGTTTGTATTTCTATAATCTGAGCTACTTCGATTGCTGCATTTATGAACTGTATTGTATGGTAAGATTATAAGGTGAGCTGAAAATGATAAAATAACGAGTTGAATTAATGTGATTGGAATTGATTGTTTGTGATAAAGACTAAATTGAATAAATCTAAAAATATTGTATATTGTTATAAATGTGAAATTGAATCTATATTGTGATTAATTATGTTGTCGCATATGAGTATTGATGACTGGTTGATGAGATTATGGTATGTAAATGAGAAATTAGCTTATAAATGAAACTAAGAAATGGTTATCCTATTAGTTGTTCGAGTACAATCGAATATAGTTAGCATGCCATAAGAAAGGAAAAGTTCAGGTTTACTACGACTACGAGTCGAGGAGTGTTGGGTGCACCTATACATCGGTTATACCAACTAGCACTGGGTGCAGCTTACTATTTTGGATTTATTCGATAGGCATTGGGTGTCAAACTGGTGTGATTGGTTTGATCTATGTATCATTCCAAGTCTGAGTCAAGTTAATAAGGAATTAAAAGTGTAAAATGGGATAATAATTTGAGAAATAAATTAATATGACGATTGATGATGTTCATTGAAATAGAAAGCTCTGAAATTGGAATAGAAATGTATATACATAATGATGCTCTTGATGTATGGATAAGGTAAGTAAGTTAAATAGCTTGAATGGTTGATGATTGAAAGGTTAATTTATTGATTAAAAGCTAAAAGAGTAAGTAGTATGCATATGGTCATAACCTTGTACATTGAAAATGTTAAGGACATGAATTTGAATTGCTAAATGCTTGACATTGAATTGAGTTTGTGATGATTGTATTCTTAATAGATGAATTGATATGAATTTGTTGTGTTGAAATGTTTGGAAATGAAAGAAGATATAAGTGAATAGGTATGGAATAATGATGAGAATTAAGTTATTGGGTATGCATATGGTTGATGGAAAAAGGGTAAACTAGATATGTATTTAAGATAGCATGTTAATGAATGAGATTTTAATCATGTTAGGTATGGACTTGATCATGTTTTGATAATGTTTGGCATTTATTGGATGGTGTTTTGGTTGTGAATTGATGGACTTGTAATTGTGGATTAGGTGTATGTTTTAAGCTTGAATGTGTCAATACCAATTGAAAAATTTTCTCAAACAAACAGAATACCAAAATGGTATCGATACTTAAATGGGTGTCGATACCTTTCTAATAGGTGTCAATACCACATGACATGTATTGGTACCTGTGATTTAAATGAATATTTTTAAAACATCGAAACTAAAAATGGTATCGGTACCTACCCAAGAATATCAATACTTACTATAAATTTTATGAAAATTTACAATTCAGTCATATTTCATGCTCGAACTTCCAAATCAAGAACTTGTATGCTTGGTTTAAATAGAATTGAAGTGTATGTTTAATTATTATTGTATGATTTTGTGAAAAAAAATAAAATAAAATAAAGAACACACAAATTTTACGTGGAAACCCTTTCGGGAAAAAACCACGGGCAGAGGAGAAGAAAATTCACTATGTCGAAAAATTTGAATCAATACAAGAGGAATAGACTATGTCTATTTATAGGCTTGTAAAGCCATATTCTAGTAGGATTGAAACACCTTATCCTAATCAATATAAAATAGATGGAGTTTAATAAGGTTTAAAAAACCTTATTCTAAAATAAAATAAAAGAAGTCTAGTTCTATATGGATTTTACTTTTATTTTATTTTCCATCGTATTTTATTTAAATAAGAATTTAGGTCACTTAATTCTAACAATCTTCACATTGACACAAATTCTCAATGAACAAGTTCTTCATCGCGAACTTTCAATAAACAAGTTCTCCACCTCTTCCATAAAACCCCTTAAGGGTTTAACTTCAACAATGAACACCAACCAAGTCTAAGCAATGCTCAAACTTGGTTATAGGAAGTGACTTAGTCATCATATCTGTAGGATTTTCATGAGTACTAATTTTGCTCACAACAATATCACCACGAGCAATAATATCACGAACAAAATGATACCGAACATCAATGTGTTTTGTTCTCTCATGAAACATTTGATCTTTTGTAAGAAAGATGGCACTCTGACTGTCACAAAATACTGTACTGATTTGAAGGTCTTCATTAATTTCACTAAAGAGTCCCTTCAACCAAACAGCTTCTTTACAAGCCTCAGTAATCGCCATGTACTCAGCTTCAGTAGTAGACAAAGCGACTGTAGTTTGCAAAGTGGCTTTCCAACTGATTGCACAACCTCCGATTGTAAAGACATAACCTGTGAGAGATCTTCTTCTATCAAGGTCTCCAGCAAAATCAGCATCAACATACCCGATGACTCCATCTCTAGTTCTTTCAAACTGTAAGCAAACATCAGTAGTACCTCGTAAGTATCTTAAAATCCACTGAACTGCTTTCCAGTGTTCTTTACCAGGATTCACCATGTATCTGCTAACTGCACTGACTGCATATGATAAATCTAGACGTGAACAAACCATAGCATACATGAGAGATCCTACTGCACTAGAGTATGGAACATGTGACATGTACTCAATCTCATCATCTGATTGTGGAGACAAAGCTGATGAAAGTCTGAAATGAGCTGCTAAAAGAGTACTAACAGGCTTAGCACTCTGCATATTGAACCTGCAAAGAACTTTCTCAATATACCCCTTCTGACTTAGGTACAATTTACTTGCTTTTCTATCTCTAAGGATCTCCATACCAAGTATCTTCTTTGCTGGTCCTAAATCTTTCATCTCAAATTCTTCACTTAGTTGGGCTTTGACCTTTCTTATCTCTACTTTATCTTTTGTTGCTATCAACATGTCATCAACATAAAGAAGTAGATACACAAAAGAACCATCACTGTTTTTCTTAAAGTAGACACAACTGTCAAAACTACTTCTTTTGAAATCATGAGAAGTCATAAAGGAATCAAACCTCTTGTACCATTGTCTTGGTGACTGTTTCAAACCGTAAAGGGACTTTTTCAGCAAGCAAACATAGTCCTCTTTTTCTGAGACTGTAAAACCCTCTGGTTGTTGCATGTAAATATCCTCCTCAAGTTCTCCATGCAGAAATACAGTTTTTACATCTAACTGCTCAAGCTCCAAATCATGCATGGCCACAATACCAAGCAAAGCTCGAATCGAACTATGCTTAACAACTGGGGAGAACACATCTGTGAAGTCCACTCCTGGAATTTGACTGTAACCCTTTGCAACAAGCCTTGCTTTATATCTGGGTTCTTCAACTCCTGGAGTCCCTTCTTTCTTTTTAAACACCCATTTACAACGAACAGCCTTTTTACCTTTAGGAAGTTTTACAAGATCCCATGTTCTGTTTTTGTGGAGTGATTCCATCTCCTCTTGCATTGCAAACATCCACTTTTCTGAGTCTTCACAGCTAATCGCCTCAGAATAATTAAATGGCTCTTGATTCGCATCTATATCTTCAGCCACATTTAAAGCATAAGCAACTAGATCAGCCTCGGCATACTTCTTTGGAGGTTTAATTTCTCTTCTTGTTCTATTTTTGGCGATAGAGTATTGCGGTGAAGAAGCAACTCTATTCTCAATTTTGTACTGGCTTGAGGAGTTGATTCTGTATTAATCTGATGCTCCACCTGCTTTTGGTTTTCTTTATTGGAAGAGTCTTTAAGAGATAAGTTAGGTAGCATAGCAGTTTCATCAAAAACATCTCTACTAATCACAACTTTTTTATTTTCAGGACACCATAACTTATAGCCTTTTACACCAGCTTTATAACCAAGAAAAACGCATTTAATGGATCTCGGTTCCAATTTTCCATTATCAACATGAGCATACGCAGGACACCCAAAAATCTTTAAATCAGAATAATTAGCAGGATTACCAGACCATACCTCTTGTGGAGTCTTTTTCTCAATGGCAACGGATGGAGATCGGTTGATCAAAAAACATGCAATAGAGGCTGCTTCTGCCCAAAATGACTTCGGTGAGTTGGCATTTGACAACATACATCGAACCTTCTCCATGATCGTTCTGTTCATTCGTTCTGCAATGCCGTTTTGCTGTGGAGTATGACGAACTGTCAAGTGTCTCATGATCCCTTCTGACTTGCACAATCTATTAAACTCATCAGAACAGAACTCTAAGCCATTATCTGTACGGAGGTATTGTATCTGTTTTCCCGTCTGTTTTTCAATCATAATTTTCCAAGACTTAAATGCGAAAAACACATCGCTTTTCTGCTTCAGGAAGAACGCCCAAACTTTTCTGAAAAAATCATCAATAAAGGTTAGCATATAATTAGCTCCACCTCTCGAAGGCACTCTGGATGGCCCCCACAGATCAGAATGAATATACTCCAACGTTTCCTTCGTGTTATGGATTCCTCTAGTGAATCGAACTCTCTTTTGCTTCCCAAAAACACAGTGCTCACAGAAATTCAGTTTGCAAATTCCTTACCTATCAAGAAGTCCTCTTTTGCTTAATTCAGCCATGCCATTCTCACTCATATGCCCTAGGCGCATATGCCAAAGTTTAGTAATATCATCATCTAACAAGGAAGAGGAAGCGACAGCTGTATCACCAGTAACAGTAGAACCTTGTAAAACATATAACTTAGCAATTTTTCTCTGCCCTTTCATCACAACAAGGGACCCTTTGGAAATCTTTAAAACTCCACTTTCAGCTGTGTATCTGTACCCTTTTGAATCAAGAGTACTCAACGAAATTAAATTTCTTTTCAATTCTGGAACATGTCGCACGTCACTAAGTGTTCTGACAACTCCATCAAACATCTTAACTTTAATTGTTCCAACACCTGCGATTTTACATGAAGCATTATTTCCCATCAAAGCAACACTTTCAGATACTGTTTCATAAGTTGTAAACCAATCCCGATTGGGACTCGTGTGGAAGGTACAGCCTGAATCAAGTATCCACTCCTCGCTTACTTTAGAATCATTGGCAGAAGCGACTAGAAGTTCACCATCGCTGTAGTCTTCTACAACATCAGCTTCACTGGAATTTTCTGGTTGTTTTCCTTTTTGATTCGCAGCCTCCCTTTTAATCTTATTTTGTAGCTTATAGCACTCAGATTTAATGTGCCCTTTCTTCTTGTAGAAGTTGCAAGTTTTACCTCTGTTTGAAGACTTCGATCTACCCTTAGATTTACCACGAGGATTCCGTTCCTGTGTCCTACCACGATCATCATCAGCATTCCGATCTTGTCTCCCATGAACAATGAGACCCTCTCCCTGAGAGTCGAGTTTAACCACAAGATGCTTCATCTTATCATACGAGGTTAAAGAATCATAAACCTCATCAACTGTGAGAGACTCGCGGCTATATAAAATCGTGTCTCTAAAGGTTGAATAAGACGGGGGCAACGAACAAAGTAGAATCAACCCTAGATCTTCCTTATCATACTGAACCTCCATGGCCTCCAAGTTTGAGAGAATTTCTTTAAACACTGTTAAGTGTTCGTGTACAGACGCACCTTCCTCCAAACGATGAGCATAAAGACGCTGCTTCATATGCAACTTGCTTGTTAGAGTTTTCGACATACATATTTGTTCTAGCCTCTTCCATAATACAGCGGCAGTTTTCTCTTTCATCACATCCTGCAAAATTTCGTTGGACAAATGCAGATGTAATTGTGTTAATGCCTTTCGATCCTTACGCTTCTTCTCTTCATCTGTTAATGTCGAAGGCATCTTATCTATCCCTAGCAGGGCATCCTCCAGATCGATCTGTGCAAGAACTGCTTGCATCTTAATTTGCCACAACGCAAATCTGGTGTTGCGATCCAACAGCAGAATTTCATACTTCAAAGACGCCATTACCGTGATCGAGATGAATAGCTCGGAAGCTCTGATACCAATTTGAGAAAAAAATAAAATAAAATAAAATAAATAAAATAAAGAACACACAAATTTTACGTGGAAACCCTTTCGGGAAAAAACCACGGGCAGAGGAGAAGAAAATTCACTATGTCGAAAAATTTGAATCAATACAAGAGGAGTAGACTATGTCTATTTATAGACTTGTAAAGCCATATTCTAGTAGGATTGAAACACCTTATCCTAATCAATATAAAATAGATGGAGTTTAATAAGATTTAAAAAACCTTATTCTAAAATAAAATAAAAGAAGTCTAGTTCTATATGAATTTTACTTTTATTTTATTTTCCATCGTATTTTATTTAAATAAGAATTTGGGTCACTTAATTCTAACAGATTTCATTTAATTTGAAATGTCTGACAAAGTTATCTTGACAATGAATATGGCATCCTGTTGCTCATACTTGACAATCGGGTCGAGTAATAGGGTGTTACATGCAACATTAACCAATGTGCCATCAAAGAGTTTCCTCCTAGTGTTGTGTACTTTTTATTTGGTTCAAAGTGGGAATCTCTAAGGTCTCGAGTGGTGGAGATTAGCATTCTCTATTTTTTGCTTGTGACTCTTAGTCCTATCAATGATGATGCTAATTTGCCATCTTTCGAAAATGCTTATACTAGTAATGACATTATTCTTCCATCCACTGAAGGTGTTGTAGCTGTAGGGTGATGTTGTAAATATCATTGATCATCTGCAATAAGTACATTTTATGATGGCATTTGTAAAATAGTTGTATCTTAGTCTTACATTTGCATCAAGTGGGGAGAATTAAGAGGCAATCTTCTTCCAATTTGGAGAACTAAAATGGAGAGTCGCATTATTGACGTTGAAGAGGTAACTGTTGAAAAATTTGAAGGTTTCCTCAAATCTTAGTCCAACATCTTGTAAGAGCTCTTAAAGTGTTATGTAAGGAAATAATGTAGGACCATGTCTACTATCTCAACATCGAGGAGGAGCTAGCTCCTCGATTATGGCGACGAGGGAGAGATTTTGAATGGTGCATCCTTTCAATAAAGAAATTTTAGAGCTTGTTTATGTAGACACCCACTTAATTATGGACTATGCCTTGAAGAAACAAAAATATTAAGAGTATGAAGGCATATCCTAGTGAATTTTTTTAAATAAATAAAACTCCTTAAGAGGTAAGTGTAAAGAAGTCGTAGTGGAAGCAGGTTGGATAAGTTAAGACCCTTGGAGGTTTTGGAGATGAGCTTGACCTTGACTTAGCTTGATAAACTTTGAATTGTAAGAGGCTGAATGATATGTCCTTGATTTTTTTTCTGGATGATATGGATATGAATAAACTGAATAAAATGTCTGGAAGGGTCATTGCTTTGTCAAAGCACATAAGGGCTACAAGAAGCAAGGATGGAGCTAGAATGGACCCCTTAATGGTAGTTGTTTAGGAAAAGTGATTATACTATTGTGTGAGATATCTTAAAAGATTGTTAGTGAGGATTTGCTGAATCCGCTTCTCAAGATTTCTTGCACTCCATATAATGTTTAGTCTACGTTTGGCATGCTTGTCGATCTACTCATTATTTCTACATTTGTTGGAATACCTAACGAGCCAATTGTTGAATTCTTACCAACTATCTAGGCAAAGGTTTTTGGTTATACACCTTTTTGTTTGCATCTTCTCATGTTTTGCTTCAAAGCATCCATTGGTATTTGAAGGGCACTGGTTATGTTAACAATGCCTTTTGTAATTGTCGAGGTTGGTTCTTATGGTGCCAACTAATAGGAGTTTGCACTATGCGAAATTACTAGCCACAATATTGCCTTTCGATTATGTTCATGGAAATCTATTTTCATCAATTCATTCCTTTTGCATATGCTAACTATCTATATGGCAACGTTGATGCCTATGTTATATTTGTTTTGTGTAGTAGGACCAACTATAGTAGAAAGTAGACAACTACAAATATAGTAGTGTTGTTCTGAAGAGGAAAAATGAAATGTTTGCAGGTTCTTCTTTGGTGGGGTGACAAAGATATCTATTCTTGACTATCCTAGATCTTTGAGGCAAGAGTGAATGTGGTTTGGCTTTTTGACTCTTTGATTGCACTGTTCCTTTTGTAAGTTTTGACACATTTCACGTGGTTGATGCTTCCATGTTGGAGGGGGTATGGTAGCTTCGTTATTTTAGCATCTCTTATTAAGATATTTCTACAAACTTTACCCTTTTTAAGGATGTTTTCTTGCCCTTGTTGTTGATTCCATTATAACTAATGCTTAGTGGATTAGGTTCATCATAGTCAATTTTGTCCCTCATCCTTGAGTATGATTTTCGCTTGGTATACTTACCTGATAAATTGATAGAGGTGTCTTGCTGAATGAAAAAAGTCACATAATAAATCTGTGATGGTTGGAGGCCTTGCCAATTATGATGTGACAAGATAAATTTCAAGAAGGATATATATGTGATTACTTAAATGGATAAGCTTTTATGTTGGGGAGCCTTGAGTTATCCCCTTAATAATTTATTACCATTTAGGTGTTGATGTAAATATATATATCTAATTTAATAAAAGAATGAATTGAGAAATATCAACAAAGAAATTGATTTTTATCTATAAAAAAAAAGAAAAGAAATTGATTTAACACTTCATATGACCTTTCAAATGAATTATGCCATCTAAATTCTTAATTTTTTTTTACCAAGAAAGCGATTAATTGGATAATTTGACTAAAGTTAAACCTGCCAAGAAATTGAGGAAAAAGACTTGTGCAACTGTATATAATGTCGAAGCTGAAGCTCGAACATTAGTTCCTTTCTCAACCAATCATCAAGTTTCCCATCTGTTTTTTTCCTAGTTCGTTCCAAAATTTTTATTGAGAGAAATTAGAGTCAACGTTGGATCGAATCGAGTCAAATTTAGTGAAAAAGTTTCGAATTAACTGAGTTGATGAGTCTTATTTTATTATTCTAATTTAATTTAAATTTTTTTCGAATCAAGTTGAATAAATTAAAATTCAAGCTAGATTAAATCGAGTAAAATAGTTCGAGTTAAATTAAAAGCTTAAACATGACAAATTAAAATATTGTTATAATATAATTAATTCCATATTAGAGCACATAAATTTAAAATTATATATATTTGAAAACTTTTTCAAAGCAAGATAATAATAAAAATATGATATTTTAGTATGACAAACTTAAATTATTAATTAACTTATTTAGGTTCCAAAATTATTATTTTAAAAAAATTTTAGAATTTTTATAAATATTTTGATTTTTGAATTTTTTTTGAATTTTTTGTTGGGAGAGATCAGTTTATTCGTTTTCTAACCTTAACAAGGATAAAAAAGATATGTGTACTAATCTGTTATTCAAACCGTAAAAATTAACTTAAAACTCGAATTAATTATTTAAATTTGACTTGAATAATTTAAAATTTAATTTTTTTTAATTTTTTCGAAGTGAACTTTGTTGAACTCTAGTACAACCTGATATGCCTCTGCTATGTCACCGTGACGCATTCACTTTGCTCTGATATTTGAAAAGCAAAAATGCGAATTAGAGGGAAACCCCCTCCCCTAAAAACAAAAAGCAAACAGTGGGAAAGCGTTAAGCATGGTGTGAAGATGGCTATTTGTCCTTGTAAGCATAACACAACACAATCTGTATGCTCTATGTTGTTACCAAAAACCATAGGTGACAAGAAGTCAACAACATAAAAATAGAACAATGTATTCTTTGGCTTACTGTAGTATCATAGACTAGTAGAAGAAAGTAGTTTCTATTTCTAACACAACAAAATAAAATAAACACAATGGTGGTGTTGGTGTAAGCTAAGGCTGAGTTAATGGGGGAGCTTTACAATGCACATTCTCTCTTTTCGTTTTCTGTAACAGTTAGCCAGTGACCCACTCCTGCAGTCCTGCTCACCATCTCCTAATCTCAACTCTAACAGACCATTTCCAAGTGAAGAGAAAGTGAACCAACAATTTACCCAACAACCATCTGTTTTAGGCTTTTAGCTCCTACACTACATTATATTTTTATTTATATTTTATATATAATAAATGTAATAGAATAGTAACAAAAGTACAGGACTCTCTTTATAAAATCCAACCCCACTCAGCAACATTGTTGTCAAGTCTACTTTCTTGTCTCTCTTTCTTACTCTGATTTTTATTTTTTATTTTTTATATTTCCGTTCTCTTAGACTTATCTGAGGGGAAAAAAAAAAAAACAAAAACAAAAGAAGTAGACACCATGCTTGGTTTAGCCTGGAGATCAGTAGCATTGGGCTTAATTCTACTTGAGGTTTGGTTTTCTGTTCAAGTGGAGTGTTTTCCGGCTCTGTTTGATCGGATATCTCAACTACCGGGTCAACCCAAAGTCGGGTTTCAACAGTATGCGGGCTATGTGACCGTTGATAAGAGAAAGCAGAGAGCTTTGTTTTACTACTTTGCTGAAGCTGAAGTAGATCCAGCATCCAAACCTCTTGTCCTCTGGCTCAATGGAGGTCTCTCACTTTTTTCAGTCTCTCGTTTTCAGGCCTACAAGATAATGCTTCTATCACGTTTTCTAAGTTCCTGTTGTGAATTATAGGACCTGGATGCTCTTCACTGGGGGTTGGAGCCTTCTCTGAGAATGGACCGTTTAGGCCTAGCGGGGAAGTGCTGGTCAAGAACGAATATAGCTGGAATAGAGGTATGCTTATGTATTTACGGTTGTTTGTTCATGTTGTTAATTATGGTGTTTTTGCATTACTGGTAAGTGGATAGGGGTTTTTCAGATCTTAGAAACACATGCCTGCACAAGCACAAGTTGATTGTTAGCAATCTCATTCTATTGCAGAGGCCAATATGTTGTATTTGGAGGCCCCAATTGGAGTTGGCTTCTCTTATTCCGCTGACGACTCCTCTTATGAGGCTGTTAATGACAAGATCACTGGTACCACTCTCTCCAATCTAAACCCATTTTCCCTAATGTTCACTCACTTTAATGTATGCAAATAACCTTAAGTTGTAGAAGAAACAGAGTTTCTATACTGAATATTCAATAGAGCTTCTTTGCCTTTTTATTTTTTATTTATTTCGGGGTTATCTTACTTTTTCCCCTTCTTTTTTTGATTTCTTTTATCACGCAAAGGGGTCCGAGAATATTTCACAATGCTGTAGTGACATTGCCGTCCGTATTTGTCTTTCACTTTACAATGATGCCATGTTCATTCATCACTGTTCTTTTTTCGTTTTTTTTTAAAATTTCTTTTACTTGTCTTACAAAAGTTTATCTCCCCAAGTTACCTTTCATCTTTCTAACTTTTGTCTCTTTTGTTATTGTAGCTAGGGACAATCTGGTATTTTTGCAAAATTGGTTCCTCAAATTCCCCCAGTACAAGAATAGAAGCCTCTTCATTACAGGGGAAAGCTATGCTGGTATCATTTAGCTGTTCAAGAACATAGTATTGTTTGTTCTAGTGTGAAATGTGAATCAGCACTGATTCTGTTTCTAAAAATAGGCCATTATATACCCCAGCTGGCTGAACTTATGCATCAGTTTAATAAGAAGGAAAAGCTGTTCAACTTGAAAGGAATCGCTGTAAGTAGTTCCGCAAAGAAATTTCAGTCCTTTTTTCCCTTTTGGGGATTTTCTTTTACTTATCTACAACATCCGTTCCTGTTTGCTCCAATTGATTGTAGCTTGGCAATCCTGTTTTGGAATTTGCTACTGATTTTAATTCAAGGGCTGAATTCTTCTGGTCTCATGGACTAATATCGGATTCCACATACAAACTCTTCACCACTTCTTGTAATTACTCGAGATATGTCAGCGAGTATTATAGAGGGAACGTTTCTCCTATTTGTTCAAGGGTGATGGGCCAAGTAAGTACCGAAACTAGTAGATTCGTCGACAAGTATGATGTGACCCTTGATGTCTGTATATCATCCGTGCTCTCACAATCCAAAATCCTTACTACCCAAGTGAGTTTAATTTAGTAAACTTGGATGTCTAATGTTCTAGTCTATGACTCTATGCTGCTTGTTTCTGACTTGGTTTTCTATGTCCAACAGCAAGTTGGTGATACGATAGATGTCTGTGTAGAAGATGAAACAGTTAATTATCTGAATAGGCAAGATGTGCAGAAGGCTCTCCATGCTCGTCTTGTAGGAGTCCATAAATGGGCTGTTTGCAGCAGGTAATTCTCTTCTCCAATGATTCACCTTGTTTATATGAATTTGAGGCTTGGTGCTTATGATGGTGAATTGCTTAATATGGTCTTCTAATTATATATAATTTGCCCATCAGTGTCCTAGACTATGAACTGCTTGATCTGGAGATACCAACTGTCACTATTGTGGGCAGACTCGTGAAGGCAGGAATTCCAGTTATGGTATACAGGTAAAAATGGTCCTTAGTTCAAGGTTTTCTTCATGTTGTCACAAAATGGTACTCACAATAGATGTTTTCGAATATAGTGGAGATCAAGATTCTGTTATCCCGTTGACCGGAAGTCGAAAATTAGTTAATCGACTGGCGGAGGAATTAGGTCTGAAAACAAGTGTGCCATACCGAGTTTGGTTTGAGGGGCAACAGGTAAATACGAACGGAGATTACTGAAATTTGAAGCTTATGGTAATATTATGATTTGTGGTATTATTACAATAACTATTTTTGGTTTGCAGGTTGGTGGGTGGACTCAAGCTTACGGTAACATCCTATCGTTTGCCACAATAAGAGGAGCATCTCATGAAGCCCCATTCTCGCAGCCTGAGAGATCACTGGTTCTATTCAAGGCATTTTTGGAAGGCAGGCCATTACCAGAAGCATTCTGATCCCTGCTCATCAGTTAAGTTGTGTCGAGAATACAGTTGGAGCTTGTAAGTAAGTTTGATGCTCAAGTCTGAAGTTGAAAATTGCATTTGTTTGTTTGTTCCTTGGTTTGATTATCTTTCCATGTAGAAACATTTTTGTAAAGCTCTTGAATCTCAAGGAAAGGAAATATATATCTCCAAAAAGAAAAAAAGCCTTTAACATCTCTTGTTCTGTTGGGAAGTAATGTTTGAAATGGAACCTGGAGTCTAGAATCTTATTAGCTGATGTTGATGTTAAAAACAAGAAACAAAAAGGAGCATGTTTTTGTGTGTGTGCTTTGGCGGGGGGGGGGGGGTTCAAGCGGCTGGTAAAGAGCTTGTAGTATTGTTGGATAGTATGATGGGAGCTTCAACTTGCATTTCCAAGAAATTGAACTCCAAAGCTAGTATAGGCTTTGATAACATAACCGATATGCTTAGGTTTCTTGCATTATCTACCACTTCCTCGGCTGTAAACCCTCTGCTTTCAGAATCATGGCTTCTTTCCTTCTTTAATGGTGATGGCCCTGATACCTTTGCTGGTCGCACTGCTCGTACTCTATCATGTCAAATATTCAGAACAGTATTTCATGTCAACAACATTAGATTTTTAACATTTGAGTGCTAATGGACATGATATATAGGGTCAAATGCATCATCATCATCATCGTAATAATAATGATACTTGGGATAGAAAGTATCTGAAATACCTGCAGGCAAGGCGGCATGAATACTTCAAAAGGTTGGGATTATACTCTGTTTGGCCACTGTAATTTCACATCAAAAAAAGTTAAAACGTCTACTTCAAAGTGGACTGCTCAGTGAAATATAAAATCATGTACGAAATTACCTAAAGCTTGGAAGTGACAATGTGATGGATGGGCCCATCCATTTGTTGAATTTCGGTGTAGGCACTGCAATCACCAAGTTTTTAACCAGAAAAATACCATAAAATCTATCACAACAATTATTAACGCCAGAAGCAAAGACAAGATAAAATAAATTTGTCCCCCTTCCTGAGCATGATCATCAGGTGTGTTTAAGCATAATGTGAAGCGAATTTAATTTATGTACACGATAATGCACTGTTTCACTTGGGATGAAGGTAACTCCAAGGAACCAGGATGGCATTACCCAAAAGTTAATTCTAGCCTATAGAACAAGTGCTTGACTAACTAACCGAAAGCTTTTTTGTGAAACAAAGGCATGCAGATTCAGATATAAAACAGTTTAAAGCTTGCCTTGAAATGGTAAAGCACAGAAAAGCATTCATTTGATAAGCCAACCTCTTGGGCAGATTCTTTTACTAACAAGATAAACTCTTGTTTAGGTTAATTACATTTGGCTTCTAAATCTTACAGGAAAATGAGGAAAACAAGTTATTTCATATTCTTAGGAAGGATATTCTTAGGAACTTCCAAATGCCATGAGAGTTCAGCACATAAGTAGGATCAAGTATGAACTCACCATCAGTCATAAGTTTGATATTACAGAGATCTGATGAAGCAGGACCCACAACTTCTGTCACCTGAACGTCCATGCAATCTTTTGAGTGGCAGATTGTTGTGCCAACACCAATCATGCTTAGAAAGCCACCAAATTTGTCCTTTGTTTGTCTAGGAACTGGTGTAATTCTCTGTTTTCAAACAAAACACACAAAACATGATTCATAAACCAATAATAAACATGAATTGTATTGCCTGTGGCCTAGCAACATATAAAGAGCTAAATTGCAATGTGAAATGGATTTTTCAAAGCAGACTTTATTCTAATTAATACCATCAATGTTGTAATTCAGCGAACCTCTACTGGAAAAGAGCTCATCTTGACAAAGAAGTTGACACATGTACACTTACAATTTTCATGGTGGTATACAAATTTAGACCAATCTTATAGGCAAGAAAATTGTGCCAGAGCTACAGTGAGTCTGGCAGAATGAGGACTACCTTTGAAAATCTGGCTACTTGACTTGGAAGCCCTACCTCCTGCAACAAGACCAGGGGAAAAAAAAATGCAAGTTCAAACTTCAAGTAGTAGAAATAAAGGAATTATGTGCATTAGTTACTTTAACAATGCCCCTTGATCACGGTGTAGAAGGAGCTCTGCATCCCTATGTTGAACCATTGGAATTGCAGGAGTGAAGGTCAACTTGTATGTTGGTGTAGAGTTAGAATTAAAGCTGTAATCAAGTAAATTTGGCCAGAGATCTAGTTTTCGTTGCTAAAAGACCATTCTAAACTTCCATGTCCTACCTTGCGTCCATGGTGACAAGCTTCTTCACTGTTTACAAGAACCCTGGCTGCCCAACTGTTCAAATTTAAATTAAGAAAAGAAACAAGAAGCAGAGGCAATTAGTTTGAGTACAAAAAGGAAATAGAAGAGGAACAACTATAAGACAAGGCATGAATGAAAATGATAATTTGACAGTCCATCCATATTCTAATGCTTCTATACAAGTCCATTAGGTTCTGATAGGAAACAAGTACAAGGCAGTTAGGTTTTATTGAGTGGAACTAGGTGATCCAAACAGTGTAAAGTGATCTTCTTCCTGATGCATGAACCTGACACACTTCCTACAGAAAAATGGCAAGTTGCTCATGCCACTTGAGGAAGATACTTGCTACTATACCAAACGTGACTAATACCACTGAATGATTCCTATGGAAGCATAAATTAATGAACAATTATAAGAAAAGCCGCATAATATAATGAGCAATAAGACACAATTCAAGTTATAAAAGTTTGACTGACCAACATAGTTAGCACATAAAGTGAAACGCAATTGAGTGGTGGGCACCACCTTATTTTTTGCTAGTTCAAGCCAAACCTTGAGGAAACTGGTACATGAATACCAAGACAGAACAGCCCTGACCTGACTTGTAAAGGCTTAAGGCCAGCGAATTCACTCAACTTATGATGCATTTCCTCCATACATGATATGTATAATTAACTAATTTTTTTTAATCAATCTCAACGAAAGAGGGGAGAACACATACGCGCAAGACGTTGGGGGATTCCACACAATTCCTGCTATCACCACAAGCTGGCAAAGAAACAGTTGACATGTGATCACTTTTTACTGGTCAATATTTTCTCTCAATACCACCTAATACATGATAAAAACGTTAATTGAAAATGAGAGTACGAAACCTCATCAAACACCCCAGCAGGGCTGTCATCGTAGTTGGCAAGGAAAAAACCACCCAGTGTGTATCTGCATTGTGCATGCCATGATTAATTTGTGAAAAGCAAAAACCATGAAATTCTGAAACTCCACAATCAACCCCCATAGAATTTTTAAGTAAATACGACTACCCAAAAGCTTCAACTAGGCGTAACTCCTTGGGTATGAATGCTCTAACAGTTTCAGCTTTGACAAGATGGAGTTGATACAAGGCACTGGGATGAAATTCAGACAAATTCAATAATCACATCAACATATATATATACATATTAACCAAATAATATGGATAAAAAGCTTAGTAGGTTTGACACTGACACTTGACCTGCCTTTGAAAATCCAGGGTGGATTGCCATAGCCTGGTGAACTTTTTGTTTCTCCGAACCCCATGAGACTCGCAGCTGGGAACCTAATTTCTTCAACAGCAAGGAGATGCCAAAAAAAAAGCCGAACCCAAATGATCCCACCACCCAATATGCAGAACAAGGAAGTGGAACCAACTTATGTTATAGCAGAATCACAAAATTAATACAAAATTATATATGGCAAGAAGGAAGATGGAAAAGCAAGCAAGCAAGCAAGCAAGGGAAGAGTAAAGAAGAGTGTGTGTGTGTGTGTAGCGGAGAGAAAGAGAGACTAATTTGAAAGCCAATGAAAGAGGAATTTAAAGAAGTAACCGACAGAAGGAAGAGAGAGAAGGCACGATAGGCAGGCGGTATTTAAGTTAAGAAGTGGATAGACTTTACTTGCACATCCTTTCATTTCATCTAATTCTGAGCTTTTCTTATGGCTTGGCGCCAACTGAATGTACCATCTCTAACTTAATCTTCCCTAAATCCATTTCCTGATCCGGATAAGATTTTCGGTGTATATCAATTCCTTTGATTTATCTTGGTCTTGATGGTGGACTGGAACCTTTAACCACAAAATTTTAAATCCATGATTTTAGCTTTCTTTTAAGCTTCCCATCTACAACAATTTCTTACCCATGCTTTTTCTATTATTACATTTTTCTCAATATGACCGACTTGAATTTTAGTTAAATTATCACACCCATTTTCTCCCCTATGTTTTTGTTTTAACTTATACTAGCCACTTAATTGCATATAAATTTTAAAATATTTTAATTACATCTTAAATTATTAATGTTATATCAATTAGGTTATTTAAGCCATTAATTTAACTGTCAAATGATAAGCTAAATCTTATATAACTTAATTTAAAATGAAAATTTTAAAGAAATAAAATTTTGTAGCATAAATTTTAAAAATAAAAACTAAAATTAAAAACAAAAAGAGTAAACAATAAAACTTTTGTAAAAAAAAATTGAAAACCTTAATTATGCTTTTTAAAACATTCATTTTTGCAAAATTCAATTCATTCCTTTTTTTTTTCTTTTTTAAATTATATCATATAAGATCTAACCTATCATTTAATAGTTAAATTAACAATTTTAGTAACGAAATGATGTGATTGATATAATCTCAACAATTTAAAGATATAATTAGAATGATTTAAAATTTAAAAATTAATGGGTAAACTACACCAATGGAGGTTATATTTTAGTCACTTATGTTTGAAATGTTATGTTTTTTTCACTTACGTTATCATGTTGTAACATTTTAGTCACTGAGCTGTTAATTGTTATTAATGGCGTAACGGTAAGCTAACGTGGCACGTTAAATCATCATTTCAAACAAAAATTTTAAGTTAAATTATACAATTGGTCTCCATATTTTTTCATTTAAAGTAATTTAATTTTTTCTTTTATGATTTTTTAACTTTTCTTTTCTTTTTTTTCCATTCAATTTTGCTTCTCCTTCTATTTTCTTACCTTCTCCATTTTTTAAAGAAATGAAGAAGGTAGGAAAACATAGGGAGAAGCAGAAAATGATGAAAAAAAAAAGGAAAGTTAAAAGATCATAAACGAAAAAAAATTAAATTGCTCAAAACGAAAAAATATGGGGATCAATTGTATAATTTAACCTAAAAATTTGTTTGAAATGATGGTTTAATGTGCCACGTTAGTTTGCCGTTACACCGTTAACTACAATTAATAACTTAATTACTAAAATGTTACAACACGATAACGTAAGTGACTAAAACGTAACATTTTAAATATAAATGATTAAAATGTAAGTTGAGGTAAAAAAAAAAACCATAAATGTAATCTATTCAAAACTATTTTAAAGATGTTTATGCAACTAGGATCTTTTCGTTTTATGGATTAAAATTCCTCTTCCAAAAATAAACCATTTCCTTATTTACATATTAAGTAATCTAATTATAAGAATAACTGATAATTATTTGTTATCATTTATTTTTTGTTTCATGATAAAAAAAATTACAAATATTTAAGTTTTATTTATAATTTTAGAAATTAGCTTTTCACTGTAACTATTGATTTAAAAAGAAATAACAACTTTGTTTTAAATATTATTTTCATTACCGAATCACGTGTTAACTTTTCTTTGTGCTGTACTTTTTTCCCTAAAAAATATAATTTTCTATTTAATTTCCTCAACCAACTTGACGTCTTTCGTAGTTGTCAAAATAAAAATAAAAATTGACGTCCTTGGAGATCACATACCACTTTTCAGAGATAATATAATTATTGGTGATTGAATTTATAATTAGATTTATTTTGCTATTTTTTTTTCACTTTACTACTTGAATTTGATAATTAGTTTTATTTTAATCTTTAAATTTAAAAATTACAAAAATTTGATGATATGATATAATTTCAAACTATTACATCATTACTTGAAATTTTAAAAAATTATATAAAATTTGTATAATCTTAACGTATCACATTCAATGTTTTAATGACAGGACCGGTGGTTGAATAGATTAGGTCATCGATTCTCAATTCCTCCAATTCAATTTGTTCAACCATCAGACAAACAATGATTAAATAAATAATTAAAAGTTCATAATTATTTTTAGAAAAATAAGAATATAAAGAAATTATTAAACCGAATCAACCTGTTCAACTGTTGATTGTTGTCGTGATTGTTTATTTTTACCAGTTTCAAGTAGTTATCTAGTCAATTAGTTCAACTCCTTTGTTCAGATCTTTATATCGATCAGTTCTTAGTCTATCTGATCCAGTCATGTTCCAATATTACTGATTACATCATTAAATCTTATTAAAATTAAAGTTTAGGAATCAAAATAAATTTAGTTACCAAAATCAGGTACTAAAATGAACTCAAAAAAATATAGACATTTAAAAATGAAAAATTATATTATCCTTTTTTAACTACTTATTATATTAAGAAGCATTAAATTAAGTTGTTACCAATCTACTAAAAAATAACAATCAAACCATTGAAGGAATCAAAGTTGTAAAATAATGGAAAAGAGAAAACAAACAAAATCCTATAAATTTAGATACAAAACAACTCAAATAAAAATAAGATTTTCAAGTACATTGGCAACAAGACAAAAAAAAAATCCCTAAAAAATTTAAGTGCCGATTGAGAATTCGAAGTTGAAAATAATATTTTGAATTTAGATTTGCAAATCTAAAATTTTTGTTTGGATATCAAATAAAAAACTTTTGAATTTAGATTTGGTAAATCTAACATAGATATTTGATTCTTGAATTTAAAATTAGTTTTGAAAGCCAAAATTTACAAAATCATTCTTGATTATAAATAGGGTAAACTACAAAAATAGTCACTTTTGTTTGTCTCAGATTACATTTTAGTCACTTACGTTATCATTTTGTTACAAAGTGGTCACTTTACCATTAAAATCTGTTACCTCCCTAAAAACAATCCTACGTAACCGTCCAAATAAGTTTTAAATGCCAACTTGGATATTCAATTGTTGGGATGAAAATATGTTTTTAATTAAATAAATTTAATTTGGACTGCCACGTAGGACATCCAAGTTAGCATTTTAAAACCATTTGGACCGCCACGTAGACCGTTGTTAGGAAGGTAATGGAACTTAATGGTAGAGTGATCATTTCGTAACAAACGATAACGTAAGTGACCAAAACGTAACATTTCAAACATAAATGACTAAAATGTAATCTAAAGCAAACAAAAGTGACTATTTTGTACTTTACCCTTATAAATATCTTCTTCTTTTTTCTTTTATATCATAGTTGATACAATCATTTGCTTGATTATATAAGTTACAATTTTATCTCTTATATGTATATATATTATAATAAATGTGTCATCATATTTTTATTTATATTTTTTTAATGCAAATTGGCAGGTTTTATTGATAAAAAAAATATGATAATAACATGTCCTAAAAAATATTTTGGGAAACACAAGAAAAATAAAGAATAGAAAAAAACAAATCTTTTCCTTTTTTCTATCCTAAGGACATCTCTATGCCATTAAAGAAATTTCAAAACACCAAGGAGAAAGGATGACCAGGCTCAAGTATGAGAAAAACAAATTTTTGCTAGGAAAAACACGATGACCAAACTTTTTTTAAGGTATTCTTTTTTGTGGTTTTTTCCTAAAAAAATATACAAAAAATAAAAAAATTTGAAAATAATACAGTAAAAAAAGTAAATACGAAAATGGTATAGTCAGGGTGGTCACGCCACTCTGACAGGCGGCACCACCCTGACAAACAGTACCAAAACAGTAAAAAAAAACTTTGTAAAAAAAAAGCTGAAAAACGAAAAAAAAAATATTGGACATGTGGGTGCCAGAGGCGGCACCAGTGTTGCCTCTGGCAGAGGCGGCACCAGTTGCGCGGCACCTAAGCACTATAAAACCAAGCAGAACCAGCAACCCCGGGAGCAAGATTCAGCAGCAAGGAGAAGAAAATAAAAGGAAAGAAAGGAGAAGAGAAGGAAGAAAAAGAAAGAGAAGAAAAAAAAGAAGGTATAATTTTTTTTAAATAATGAATTTTTATATTGTTAATGTGCTTTTGTTGTTATTATTATTGTTGATTTTTATTATTTTTTGTTGTCAGTTATGAATATTGTTATTATTGTTAGTAAAAAACCATAATTATTGTTAGTTATTATTATTGTTAAAAAAACCTAAAAAAGCCTATTTATGTTATGTAAAAAATATATTATTTTCTTATATGTGTTTTAGGTAGATTTTTTACCCATATTATATAAAAATAAAAAAATAGCGAAATAAGTTGTTTGAAAAATTAAGTACCATTTTTGGCACTTTTGGCACTTAATCTTTCAAACAACCTATTTTAGTATTTTATTTTATTTTTTATATTATTAGGGTAAAAAACTCGTTTTAGGTTAATTTTAAATGGTTAAATGTAAAGATAAATGTTATTTATGTATAAAATGAGAACTGAAAAACTATGAGCTTATGAATGACAAAAATTGCATATTGAGTAATTAAATTTTTTATTTAAGTAGTTTATTTGGTGTTCGAAATTATTTTGAGAAAGTTTATTTATTTTTTAACAGATTGAGCATTGAAGATGGATAATCAGTTTTTCGTATGCGTTTATTTCGATGAAATTATCTTGACAACAACCGTTGGATGTATATTTGAATGGCGGCAACAAATAGCAATGAGATTTAATAGAAATGTCTCGTTGGATGATATGAAGGGAAGAATTAACGTAAAAATTGTCAGACGTTGTGGGAGAAGGATCTCGAAACTTTTCTACAAGTTTCCAGTTTCGACAGATCCAATCAAATTCACTGAAATGGAACTTCTAGACGACGAAGACGTGGAGACAATGACCGCTCTTTACTGTGGGAATGGGAGTGACAAAAATGCACCGATTCACTTATTTGCTGAGTTAGCCGGTATGGAGGAAAATGAAAATCTCACTGCATATGGTGAAGAACATAGAGCTCAAGAACCGTGCATGGTGGCTCCAATATCGTACGTTGATAGTGAATCGACTATAGGTGGGATCGATATCGATCTTAATGTTACACCCGATATGGATGTGGTTGGTGATGATGGTTACGATAGTAGTGATCCTTGTTATCAAGAAGTCGATAGTGATAGTGATCCCGATGTGGACGATATCCCTGATGATATTGATGATGAAGACGTGAATGACGATAGAAACATTAACGCGTCTTCGGTCGAGAACCAGATGCGACGTGTTATGATTCACAATAATCCTGGGCCACACATGTCGTTCATAGACCCCGACGCGGCGCATGTAGCCGAGTTTCCAGAGTACCCTGAAATACTTCCTGCTCACCGACTGGCCGTAAATTCTGATCCTGAGGAGTTATTCGTCGGCCAGAGATTCGAAAGTAAAGAAGAGTGCGTATTTGCTATTAAGCGGTATAGCATGAATATATCAGTAGATTATAAAGTTACAGTGTCGAAACCGACATTATATATTGGGGAGTGTTGGAAGTCGGGGGAAGGCTGCAATTGGCGGGTACGAGCTGCATTTATTCAAAATTCGCAGATGTGGGAGATACGCAAATTTGTTGGGCCTCACACATGTACATCAACACGTATGACAGAAGATCATCGAAAACTTGATTCTAAAACTATCTGTACGTGTATCATGCCAATGGTGAAGGACATGTTGACCATTAAAGTTTCGGTACTGATTGCCGAAATACAAGCACGATTTCAGTATCGAGTGTCATATCGAAAGGCATGGATAGAAAAACAGATGGCAATGGAGCAATTGTATGGGGATTTCGATGCGTCGTATAACGAGCTACAGGGATGGATAGCCGCTATGCGGGAGTACGTACCAGGGACCGTTATTGAGTTACAGACACGACCTTATTACGGCCCGGATAACCAACTACAGTTGGGAAAACAAATTTTCCATCGGATGTTTTGGACGTTTGATCCATGTGTGTGCGCATTTCCCCACTGCAAGCCATTTGTGCAAGTGGATGGGACCTGGCTATATGGAAAATATACACAGATCTTACTTATTGAGGTTGCTCAAGACGGCAATAGGAACGTGCTCCCGATAGCATTTGCCATTATAGATAAGGAGAACATGGAATCGTGGGAATTCTTCCTTACCAACCTGCGGAGGTATGTTATTAGCAACGATAATATTTGTATTATCTCTGATAGAGGGAAATAATTAATTGCCGCCATTAGACATTCCGGTGCACCATGGAGATCCGTTTACTGCATCCGTCACATCGCAGCTAACTTCATTAGAGATTATAAAAATGCAGACTGGAAAAGACAATTTGTGAAAATAGGTAAACGATTGCCCCATCCTTTCAATATAAGTTTTTAGGGCAATACTGTAACTTAACTATTCATAATACATATACAGCGTACGAGCTAGAGCCATTTTTCGCCAAATGATGACTCGACTTGAGAGTGACATGGAGGGTCAAACAAATACATCTTTCCGACAGTGGTTGGGTACTATGGAGCCGTGGCAATGGGCTCAAAGTTTTGACGAGGGCTTTCGTTATGGTCAAATGACCACAAACTTAGTTGAGGGGGTCAACGCTGTATTGTTGAAAACACGACACCTTCCGATTTCAACAGTCTTCTCGGCTACATTCTACAGGTTGGCTACCTTGATGCCAAGAATGGGTCAGCAACAAGTTAACCAGATTGAGGCGGGACACATATTTGTCGAAGATATTAGGGATGCAATGGTTGCAAACCGTCGGATGGCAATGTCGATGAATGTAGAAATATATTCACGACGCCTTGAAACGTTTCGAGTTACGGAGACCATTGGTCGTCACCCGGTCTACCACCTAGGTCCTACAAAGTTGATCTCCGGAATAGACAATGTGATTGTAGGAGATTCCAAACACTTCATTACCCGTGTGCGCATGTCGTTGCAGCGTGTGCTAAAGTGAACCTTAATGTTGAACAATTTGTCGAAGATGTGTACACACTCAATCGCACGTTACGTGTATAGGAAAACGAATTCCCTGTCCTGCCTGACCTGTCTACATGGGAAGTGCCTCCGATAACTTTCGAACTTGTCCCAGACAGAGGGCTACACAAGAATCCAAGAGGTCGTCCGCAATCAACTAGAATCCGTAATGAAATAGACATTAGGGAGAAATCCGACGGTACGCGTTGTGGATTATGCAGGTTAGCTGGTCATAATCGGAGTAAATGCCCGCAGCGAAACTATCATGTCGGACAATCGTCACGATCAGGTAGGAATTGAACTTATGTTGTAATGTATTTATTTTATATGAAAAAAATTATATTGCAAATATTCCTCTATTTGTTAAAAATCTATCAAGCTGTTTTTTGGAGTTACAGTTACGAATTTATTTATATCTGGAGCTACAGAACTCCAAATTAAGATCCGTTAATTTTTCTAGAAATTAAGCTCACATATCTTTTTACCATAAAATTTTTAGAATTTTTTATTTAGCCAATTAGTACAATTTATTCTTTAAAGTTACCCTTGCTTTACTGTTCCACAGCTCCGACCCTTATTAAATAAAAACAAATTATATTATAGTACGGGATTTGAATAATGGTATTTATCATAATATCATTTACAACTAATCATGAACTCACCATTTCATGGATCCCATGGTCAATTACACAATAAAACTTAATATAATCATCATTTAATTCTCATGAAGCACACATAACCAAACATTTTTACCAATTACCTACACTCAATCAACAAATTGACATATACAAACAAGGTACTGGTTGAGTTTACATTTACTCAACTTGCATATATAACTAAATATGTATCATCTATTTCATACGCCCATGAAATCTCTATATATACCGGTAATAGTATGTTCCAATTTAATTAATGTTCAAATTAGATTACTGTTGTAATGTATTTAAAGTTTGTTCCAATTTATATTACAAGACTAAGTTTGATACAAGTTTTAGTGTTTTAATGTTCAAAAATGTCCAAATTAATCTAATTTACGTTATGGTCAAATTTTGTTCCACGTTTAAAAGTTTCAATTAATCTAATTAAATATATACAAAAAATACAAACTTTTTAATATCAAAACTGAAGAAACCCCTAAAATTGATGGTTCGATGGTGTGGTCCTAGGGGTATATTTCTGCGGAGGTCGGCGTTCCCGTTGTGGGTGATCGCGACGACCAACATCCTCTTCAATCGCAGGTAAGGGTGTCTGATACATAGAAGAAAAATCATATGGCTCGAATGGCATCGATGAACTTGAGCCGGGAGGAGTGCCATGCTGCGGTGGATACAACCCAGTAGGAGTGGAGTACTGCAGTGGATACGGGTCGGGGGCAGTGCTATAATGCGGTGGATATGGGCCGGGAGAGGTGCTATGCTGCGGTGTGTACGATCCAAACATATCAAATCTGTAATGGTATCCGCCCCCCGATGAGCCCGAGAAATTGTCATTGCCCGTAAAATCTGGATGATAAGAAGTATCAGCCGAAAGTGAATGCAATGACGAGCCCGGGAAATAGTCATTGCCTGCCAAATCCGGATGATAAGAAGTATCAGTCGAATGTGAATGCGATCGCTCGGACTCGGCCTCCGGCTGTACCTCGAGCTCCGGCTCTGGGTCATGCTCGGCATCTGGCTGTGGATCGGGCTCTATATCAGCCACTGGCTCGTATGCCCCAGATCGCTGCACGTGCGGGGGGACTATAGTCGACTGCCCACCAAGTAAATATGGCTTCCCCATACTAAAGTACCATTGTATGTACTCTAACGATGGGCGCAAATCGGAAGACATATCCATCTGAGGTCTTCGAGCCATCCGACTCTCCCACACCGCAATATATCTCTGGTGCGTAACCCCCCAATGCTGTCCATGTCTCCCTCTCTTGTTTTTACTGTGAACCTCCTCCCCCACCTGCATTGGCGGATCCGGGATGTACTGGATGCAACCAAACTGTTGTAGTACTCGATCTCCGTGGTACCACTCGACTACATTGAAACTAATAATTGGTGCGTTTGTGCACCACAACTAAGAATCAACGTAGGCAGACGAGGGTATAATAGCCGCAATTTCTGGTCTACGGTATGGCATCCATATAAACTGCACGATTAATACCATGATTAAAATTTAACACGGTTGGAGTAAGATATAAAAAGCAATTACATGTTACGAATATTTGAATAGCTTACCCCTTTCCCGGGATGTTGTTCAATCATCAGACGATATATCGGGACAGTGTACGACCTCCCGATACCCGGATAAATACTCCATTTACGAAAACAATTTTCAAGTAAATATAGTTTCATTAGAATAGTATTATTATAAAGAAATTGCCAATTACTAACAAGTTAAATTTTATCACCTGTTAACTAGCGGATATACGTATGGTTGGTGACTAACCGATGCCAAGAATGGCATCCGATAAAGAGCCCATGATTGCAACAATATAAGGCATCCGCCCATGTCTACAGCATTAGGCTTTGTCGTCCGACAAAGCTCACGATACAACATTGCCAGAACTGCGGAACCCCAACTATAGGAGCGAACACTACGCAGATCAGTTAACAGAGGTAAATACTGGATATGAACCTTGTTGTTGTTCGAATTGGGCATCAATAAACCCTGTATGATATGCATAATGTACGCTCGAGCTGCGCACACCAACTCTTCTTCGGTGGCATTATCTGATAAATGTTGAAAATTGGCTTTTAGCCATGTAAATTTCAACTCCGAAAAAGTAGACTCAGCATCGCCGGGCGAGGCTCCTAGTAGGCTGTAACAAAGTGCAACCGGCTTAGCTATCGCACTTATGCCCGTGACGGCATCCCCGTCGATTGGGAGCCCAAACTGCAATGCAACATCCTTCAGAGTAACTGTGCACTCCCCATACGGTAAATGAAAAGTGTGGGTCTCCGGTCGCCAACGCTCGACCAATGCGGATATTAAATCATACCGCAAATCGAACGTCCGGGTCAATGCTGCTGATCCGAATCCAGCTAGCTCTAAGTACGGCATCAGTCGTGCATCCGGGGAATATCCTACACCATTCACCCTGCCCCTTAATATGCGGTACGAGTCCTGACAGTGTTAAATTACAAAAAATAGTTATAATAACATAATTTATTTTCTTAAATTACGTAGATATTTTTTAATGAAACCCTTGCGTAACAAATAACAATATATTACCGTATTATTAACTGTGTCACATATGTGAGAAAGTTTCTTATTGATCAATGAAGCCATTGCGATGCCTGCAATTTCAAAATAAATTTCGGTTATTAATTTTATTGTTTGATAGATTTTAAATATTTATTAGAATAACTTAATAAAAAAATAGCAAACAATTTTTTCAACAACATTTTCTTTTGCTATACTACATTAAAAAATCAAATATATCCAATTTAAATACAAATATTATTATTATTTTAAAATGATAATAAGTAAAATATTTTCGTATATTATTTTTTATATTATTTTAGCAAAAATGTTTTAAATGTATTATGTAAGTATTTTTTATATTAATTTAATAAATAACACTGATTTTGACACTTTTTCGTATTTTTTTCGTATCTTTTTTTTAAATATATTACTTTCGTATTATTTAATTTTAAAACCCTTATTTTAGTACATAATGTTTTAAATATATTATTTAAGTGTTTTAAATATTTTTTTAATAAATAACCCTGATTTTAGCACTTTATTCATATTTTTTCGTATATTATTTTTTAAAATATATTATTTTCCTATTTTATTTTTTTATATTATTTTAGCAAAAAATGTTTCAAATGTATTATGTATATTATGTAAGTATTTTTTTATACTAATTTAATAAATAACCCTGATTTTGACACTTTTTTCGTATTTTTTTGTATCTTATTTTTTAAAATATATTATTTTCGTATTTTATTTTTTCATATTATTTTAGTACATAATGTTTCAAATGTATTATTTCAGTATTTTTTATATTTTTTCAATAAATATCCCTGATTTTAGCACTTTATTCGTATTTTTTTCGTATATTATTTTTTAAAATATATTATTTTCTTATTTTATTTTTTATATTATTTTAGCAAAAAAAATTCAAATGTATTAATTAACTGTTTCTTTATATTAAGGGTTTTTTACTAAATAACCTTGATTTTGATACTTTCTTCGTAATTTTTTTATTTTCGTATATTATTTTTAAAAATATATTATTTTCGTATTTTATTTCTTTATATTATTTTAGTACATAATGCTTCAAATGTATTATTTAAGTATTTTTTATAATTTTTTAATAAATAACCCTGATTTTAGCACTTTATTCGTATTTTTTTCGTATATTATTTTTTAAAATATATTATTTTGATATTTTATTTTAGCATAAAATCTTTCAAATGTATTATTTAAGTTTTTTATATTAATTTAATAAGTAACCTGACTTTGGCACCTTGTTCGTATTTTTTTATTTTCGGATTTTATTTTTTTAATTATACTATTTTCATATTTTATTTTTTTATATTATTTTAACAAAAAACTCGTCACCACCACTTTCCCCAATAAAGTTTTTTTCATATTTTATTTCTTCTCGTATTTTTTTCATTAATATATTTTTAATTTTTAAATTTTTTACTATTTTTTGTAAAAAGTTTAAAACCCCGATCACATAAAAAATAAAAAAATAAAAAAATTCTATAATAAGTCAAATAAATTAAAAAAAATCTTTTTAAACAACCTAAAACACACACTTAACAAATAAATTACATAAAATAATAACAAAAAAATATTCTTTACACATAAATGCTTAATACTTCAATGAAAATATAAAATAAATACGAACATACCTTAATATCTCTTCTTAACCAAATAACACCTTAGAAAAAAATAAAAATAAAATTTATATCTGATTTAAATCTAAAACATTATTAAACTAACATTAATTACTCAAATTTATAAAAAAAATTACCTTTTTCTTTCCTTCTTTTTCCTTCCCTCTTCTTCTTCTCCTTCTCTTTTTCTTTTTCTTTTTTCTTCTCTCAGCCGCAGGCCTCCTTCTCCTCCTCTCCTTCTTTTTCTTTCTTCTTCTTCTCTTCTTCCCTTCTTCCCTTCTTCTCTCTTTTTCTTCTTCTTCTTTGCCGAAAATGAAGCTTGGGGACCATATATTATGGTCCCCCAAACAAAAAAACAAAACCCCTCTGCATGAGGGGTCAAATCGGCACCAAAAACAGCTGACACCGGTGCCGCCTCTGGCACCAACATGTCCCTTTTTTTTTTAGTTTTTTTACTGTTTTGGTACTGTTTGTCAGGGTAGTGCCGCCTGTCAGATTGGCTTGACCACCCTGACATACCATTTTCGTAATTACATTTTTTTATGTATTATTTTCGAATTTTTTAATTTTTTTTTTATATTTTTTTAGTAAAAAACCCTAAATTAGTAGAATATAAATAACACTTATTTAATAGAAAAACCAATCCCCCTAGTTGAATTAGGAGAGAGGAGCAGCTAACCCTAGTTAAATACACTAGGGTTGTTGCCCCTCATATATATTAACATATTATGAGGGGTTTGGTGTCTCTCTTGTATTGAGTCCAATTATTCAAGCTTCTTAGACTTTTAACCCAACATTTTATAATTTAATCAAACTCTATGCATATTTTTTTTATTTCCTCAAATATATATATTAAATTAATTTAAATAAATAAATTGATTTTCTAATTTAATAATTTTCTCAACCCAATTCTAATTCCGTTAAAGTCATGGCACGCCCAACCTTTTCATTGGGGCCGGGTATGGAGCGCCATAAGCCGAACCATTGAAAACACTAAACTTTTCTTTTTAAACCAACTTCCCGATTTGGCAGATTCGCATTTACCAGAGTGGTGTTCCACAAATTTTGACAATATATATAATTGAAAACAACATTTAAATGGTACCACGCCATTTCAAAAGATTAAAGAAACAAGTAAATGGCCTTTTTCGGAAGCTTAAAAAATATCCATGAGATCAAATGTAATTTCCTTTCGAGTTGCTGCTTGTACTACAGTTTAAAACTTGATTTAATTAAATTTGATAACGTCTAAAACCATAATTGATAACAAGCCAACAAGGCTACCAATAAGCATCCAAAGTACAAAATACTGTTTCAAAATACAATTTGATGATTTTTAAATTGCGGCACCTAAGAATCGTCTTAATACCTCCAACAATTACATGTCACATAAAGAAAATTAGAAAGGCTCACAAATGGTCCACTAGTTTGGCTAATCATTTACAATCCCCACGTACAACTAAGGACCTGAAAGTAGGAAGAAGAAACTAGGTAAGTTCATGAGAACTTAATGAGTTCCTAATAAATGAATCCCATTAAAATACCATCAAACATTAAGAGATTAGACTCACACTGACAAACTAACATGCCATACTTGGCAGATGAAACTTTTTCTTATCCGAAGTATCCTCTGGTGGATTCTACTGTGATCAGACTCAACCTATCGGCAGACACTAGTTGGTTTTGTATTCTAGCATATGCCGGAACACGGGCACAATTGCTCTGCGTGTACGCCACTTACGTGGACTACAATTTTATAACTATCAGGCTTACTACTAACATTTCATGCAATGCACACTTCTTATTTTACACTTGCACACCCTTTTTCCCACATACTTCCTTCCTTGTGCTAGCTTCTGATCCTAGTTTCCTGTATCTTCATACCGTTCATTAGAGCTATTTACCATCCATTACCTCCGTACCCCCTAACTTTCCTCTTTGTTTTCGAACACACACACACATATTCCCTCGCAAGGCCAAGTTTTCACCAGTCATGGTTTGTACTAGAGTGCCATACCAGAGGCAAAATGTATTATCCTATATCTTCTTTTTTATCTTTATACACAACATCCCCCTATTGCCTCTTTACACTAGTGTAGATATAAAGCTTGTGCACCAAGGAAGGAGTATTTATACCATGCTTTTGAGTCTGTTTAACATTTATACCCTTGCATGCAATGACTCTTTGAACACATTTTCGAACGCTAAAGCCAAAAGACAAAGCCACTTACCTGGCTGTACAACGTTAAAGGTTAAATGAAATAACGCAGATATCTGTCTCAAAGTACGAAGGAACTCACCAGAATACTTTACCAGAGCTTTACTACTCTATGGTTTCCTTCCCTTTGGTACTGGGACCTTCTCCCGTTTCCTTGGCTAAAACAATAAAACAATCTCTTTAAACATCAAAAATACCTAAAACTTTATGAAATGTCATGAATATGAAGACATGCAAACAGTTTCTGGTTGAAACTTTCCTTCCAATCTAGTATCCAAATGAAAATCCTACTGAAACTCTCTTGCAGTAGCTTCTTTTTATATGGTAAAGCTTAAAGGAATGTTTAAGGGTTTACCACCAGCCGACTAGCACCGAAGCTCTCTTAAGCTTAACAGATGACACCTTCGTTAATGATGAAGAACTCTCCTAATTTCTTCGATAACAAAAAAAGTATAGTAGAGAAGATGAAACATGAATCTTCTCTCCACTATCAAGCTATCCTTGTAACAACCTGTTTTCAATGAAATCGGAACAATGATTTCGGGACTACAAATTCAACGAGTAAATTTTTATTTTATTATTTAAATGGTGTCTACAGATTTTTATTAGGGTCGTATTAAAATTTCATTATGAAATTTTGGTGTTTGCAAGATTAATTAAGTAAAAAGGACTAAATTGTAAAAAGTGTAAAAATTAAGTTTTAATAATTAAAATAGCTGAATGACTATGGAAATGGAAGTTAATGGACTTGAATAGAAATTATATCATTCATAAGGTTAGTGGATGTGCATGGCATGTTATTATTGCAATTTTGTTACATTTTAAAGGTTAATATGGTAATTAGGTAATTAAACTAAAATCAAAAGAAAAGAAATAAGGTGTATCATCTTTATTTTTTACTTAAAAACCTATTTTGAAGAGAAAGAACACCATGGATGAAATCTTGGTTCGGTCAAGCTTTATTTAGTTTCATGGTGAGCTTCTAAGCCCCATTTCTAATGATTTTTATGTTTTTGATATCTTTGTAGCTTAATCTAGCTAGCCCGGGGATTAATTTGTAAAACTATTAAAGATTGAAGGTTATGCCATGAATGTTCTTGAATTATTCTTGATGTTTAATGCTAGATTATGAATCTTTGTTGATAAATAAACAAGTTTTGTAAAGTGATTTTTGATGAAATTTGCATTTAGGGATCGATTTGTAAAAAGGGTAAAATTCATGTTAAATTTATGAAATAATGGTTTATTTGAGTTTATATAAGTTCCTAATAAATTTGGTTAGCTTGAATGGGGGATTAAAATGCTTAGATTTCAATTTATGAGATTAAGGACTAAATTGTGAAAAGTTAAAATACTAAGGGAAAAATTATAATTTTACATAAAATGAGGACTAAATTTATGTTTAGAAGTACTCAATTGAATGAAACTATTGTTTTAGATCACGAACGGGTTGATGATCATGGAAAGGGAAAGATTTCGGAGTAGTTCATGTGCTTTACAATTACTACAACCTAGTCATGTAAGTTTGTTTTATGTTTATTTTTAGTTGAATTAAATACCTTGTCAGTGATTACATCTTTAAAGTCTATTATGGAAATGATTTTTTTTGAATATTTCGACTGGATTTTATTGATCAGAAAATAAATAACATAAAGAGGGTAAGTTCCTTTAAAACTATGAAATTGAGCCCTAAGTAAAGAAAAGCTAATAAAAGAAGAAAAAGGTCCAAAAGAGAGTAAATGGCCCACAAAAAAATAGATAAGAATTAAAATGGAATAAAATAAGGAAATGGAAAGTCTAATCCAGTCGCTGTCAATTAGCTGGTACTCATTAATTGTCTGACTTTTCGAACCTCTATACCAGCGTTTCAACCAATAGCAAGTTTCAAGAAAGCTTTCATTTCTGCTATCCTTATCTCTTTAGATCTTCTCAAGATGCTCTTCAATCTGGATGTCTCAACCATCTCTCCTCTTGTTCTCGTTGAAGACGAATGAAATTTGCTCCCTCCAGGTATTTTTCTTCTCCCTTCCTTAATGCTTTTATTGCAAGTTCATGGGCATAATTCCCTGATCTTTGAACAAACTGGAAGTTGATTTCTTGAAAGTTTTGTTTTTTCCTTTGAATGTTTCGAATAATTTCCCCTATAACTGATTTTTCTGTCGCTATTGAGTTGCATTTTTTATGAATGTTTTTGAGTCCCCTAAGATATCTATTGATTGAAAACCCATTGCAATCCCTAACTTCACTGCTTGTAACCCTGCATGTGCCTTTTCCATGAACGGAGACAATATTGTGCCATGGAGGACTGTTTTCGAGGCTAATAACTTACCCATCTCCCCCCACACGACCAGACCCGAAGCCGAGCTGGAGCATTTACCATCAAAAGCTACATAAAGATAGATAGCTACTCTCGCATTTCTTTCAATATGTCTCTGTCTTCTATCATCGTCTAAGGTAAGTGGTTTTCCTTCCAACCCATCGATCTCTACCATATAACTTTGGATTCGGTTTGATAAGTCTCTTCCTATTGTTATTTTCCTCTCATGAACTAATTGGTTTCTTAAACTCCAGATTGTCTATACAGTACAGCAAAAGAGTCGACATTGTTTGCTGTTACCTATGGCGAAGATCCAAGTAAGCCATTCCCATGAGTCTTGAATATTAGTATTAATGACCCATGATAAGTTTAGATTTTGCCATGTTTCTGTTATTGTAGGGCATTGTCTGAAAACACGGTTGCTATCTTCTTTCGTATTTCGACATTGAGGATTGGAAATATCTGAAGCCACTCTTTTTAATCTGAGATTTTTTTAGAGTAGGAATAAAGTTCCAAGAAATACGCCATAAAGTGATGGCAATTTTTTATGGGAGACATAAATTCCATAGCTTTCTGTAGAAATTTTTCGTTTCGGTCTATATTAAATAAGCATTATGATCTATATTAGCCTCTTGTAATAGTTTATAGGCACTTTTGACTGAAAATTCGCCAGAATGTTCTCATTGCCAGACTTGAAAATCATTATATTCTTCTTCCGCCAGAGGAATTTGTAGAATCTTCTGTTCTGTGTCCACTTGAAAGGTATTATCTATTAGATCAGCCTTCCATTTTCTTGTTGATGCATCAATTAAGTCTAAAACTAACTCTATTTCTGCATTGTTTGTATTGTCATTGATCCTCTCAATGTTAACTCTCAGTACTCAGCGATTGCTCCAAACAGATATATGATTTCCTCTATCGAATCGCCAACATAAGCCATCTTACAGTAACCCTTTTGCTGCCCAAACGCTCTTCTAGGTAAGTGAAGGTAAATTCCCTAACTGTACATGGATGAAGTCTGAATTTGGATAATATTTGGCTTTTAAGACCTTTGCTAATAAAGAATTTGGTAAATTAATAAGGCGTCAACCTTGTTTGGCTAATAAAGCAATATTAAATTGACCAAAATTTTGAAAACCCAAACCACCCTTTTTTTTGCGGTACAAAGATCCTTCCAAGCGTACCAATGAATAGCCCTTTTGCAACGATCCTTCTGCTACCAGAATTTTGCAATAATACTCTCAAGGTCAATACATAAAGATTTAGGTAGTAAAAGACATGCCATTGTATACATCAGAATAGCTTGAAGAATGACCTTGATAAAAACTTCTTTCCCATCTTGAGAGAGGTGCCAAATACTACAATTGTGTATTCGTTGCTTAATTCTGTCCTTTAAGTTTTGAAAAGACTTTTTCTTCTTTATACCCACCATATTAGGTAATCCAAGATAACGTTTTGGTTCATTTGAGCTTCGTACTCCAAGTATGCGAGTAACTAATCTTTTTTCTTCCTCTTATGTATTTTTGCTAAAGAAAATAGTTGACTTATCAAAATTGACGTGTTGTCCCGATCAGTTTCCATACTTGTGTAGAATTGTTTTTAATAAACCAACTCCCCTTTTAGTAGCCTCACCAAACAAAATGCATTCATCTGCGAATAACAAATGTGATATTTGTTGCCCTCTTCTACTTGTCTTGACCCTTTTTAATTGTTTTTCTTGAAGTACCAGTCTCATAAGGCAAGATAAGCCTTCTCCACAAATCAAAAATAAAAATGAGCTCAAAGGATCTCCTTGTTGTAAACCTATCATTGGTTGAAAAATATCCTTGGCTTGACCATTAAGTACCACTGAATAGGAAACATTAGATTCACACTTCATTATAGAATTATTCCAGTTAGGGTCAAAACCCATTTTCCTCATCATCTCCTATACAAAAATCCATTTGAATCTATCGTACGCTTTACTCATGTTCAATTTTCCCGCCATCAATCCCTTTTTTCTAAATTTTTTCTGTTTTAGAGTGTGCAAAATTTCATATGCCAATAATACATTATCAGAGATTAACCTTCCTGGTACAAAAGCACTCTATGCATCATCGATGCATTTTTCCAAGACTTCTCTAAAATGATTAACAATAGCCTTTACCTTTGCTATTATTTTATAAATAATGTTGCATAAGCTAATGGGACGAAAATGAGTGAGGTTGGTTGGATTTGCTTTTTTAGGAATAAGCACAATATGCGTAGTATTAATTGGACTAACCTCCATACCTCCATTCAGATATTGAAGACAGAAAAGTGTGACCTCATCCCCAATGATATGCCAATATTTCTGAAAAAATAAGGCCGAAAATCCATCTTCACGTGGTGCTTTTGTAGCCCCCATTTCAGTTAGTGCCTCCCAAACCTCTTCCTTTGTATATTGCACCGTAAGCCTTTGATTATCCTCTTCAAATATACAACGTTCAATACCCGATAAGAGATGCTCATAATGTCCCTTTTCACCAGCCTCAAATAAATTTTGGAAATAAGATTTAGCGATTTCTACCATTTCTTGTGTATCCTCCGTTTCTCTTCCAATCATATTTTGTAATTTCTGAATACGATTTTTCCTTCGTCTTTGTGTTGCTTGACTATGAAAAAGCCAGTATTCTTATCCCCGAATTTCATCCAATTAACTTGAGCTCTTTGCTCCCAATATCTTTCATCCTTCTCAATCTCAAAATTCAATTGCAGCTTCTTATCAATCAGCTTTGCTAAATTATTATCGCTCTTTTCAACTTCCATCAACTTAGACAGCTTTGAAGTTAAGAATTCTTTTTCTGTTTCTAGACTGACAAATGTTTACAGCCCATCTCTTTAAGCCCCTTTTAAGACAATCCAACTTCTGTAGTAGATCTCCTGATGTTGTTTCCCAAATGAATTTAATTTTAGCATTGAATGACTCCTCCAAGACCCATCATGCCTCGACCTTAAATGTTTTGCAACTCTTTCTATTGTTTTGGAAATGATGTTTTAAATGTTGAGTTATATTGTTATTTAGGCTTTGTGCCTACCAAGCTTAGTACTGATGTTATTCAGGCTTTGTGCTAAGTAGCCTTAGTGTCGGTGTTATTCAGGCTTTGTCCCAGCAGACTTAGTGCTAGTGTTATTCAGGCTTAATACCTTGTAGGCTTATTGCCGGTGTATTAAAAGTTAACATCCTTTGGAAATTTGGTAGTTGATATCAAATGAGTGTATTTATCAAACTTACTAAGCTTCTTTGTGCTTATTAGTTTGATTTGTTTTTGTAGGACTTTTGGAATCATTGCTTTGATTGGATTGACTTGGCAGCTCACACACTATCATCATCATCTCGGTAATTATTTTGGTACTTTTTGTAGTTGGTTTAAGTGGCATGTATTAAGAGAGGTCCTTGGTATTATGATGTTTTGGTAAAGATGTAAATGTCAAAAATTGGTATGTTTATGCTTATTGTTAATGAATGGTATTGGACTTATGTTTCATGGTTAAATAAGTCTTTTTGGAACACTTTTATTTAGCAGATGTATAAAGCATTTTGGTGCAAAGTGTTGGAGTAAGAATGTTCAATTGTGTTGTGTCTTTAACTTTGTCTGGAATGAGATATGATGTTAGAAATTATGGTAGGTGTTGGCATGTTTAAGTAAGCATTATTTGTATGTGTTTGAGGTGCCTATGAGTGGCATATTGGTTGAATGTTAGATGGATGATTTAGCATGTTTTTGGCTTGATTTTGATCACTTTGAATAGGTCTTTTGGTTGGAAAATGGTTTACTTAGGTTGCAACTAAGCTTGAAATGGTAAACTTGTTGTTTAAGGTTCATTTTGGGTCCACAAGAGCGTGTGTCTCAGCCGTGTGTGGCACACGGCCTGGTGACACGACCGTGTGTCATCTGTGAATTTCTTTGTATGCAAGTCAGTAAGTTACATGGCCTGGCACACGGGTGTGTGAGGCTATTTCTAAAGTTACACGGCCTAACACACGGGCGTGTGACACGACCATGCATCTTTAGTTCGAAGGTTACACGACCTGGGACACAGGCATGTCTTTCAGCTGTGTGAGCCACACGACCTGACCACACAGTCGTGTGAACCCTATATTCAAAATTTTCTAACTTTTTCTTGAACTTTCCAAACATTTTCAATTTGGTCCCAAATCATTTTTAAGGAATATCTAGAGCCCCGGGCGCGATTTAGGGATGGAATGTGTATGTATGATTGATATACGATATGTTTATATTATGAGATATCGTTTAAATGTGTTTGATTGTACGGTAATGCTTCGTAACCCTAATTCGACGACGAATACGGGTTAGGGGTGTTACAATCCTATTTATAGATAACTCACAACCAAATCACACTTAGGATTTACTCTAATCATTACTCGTTCTCACATGCTTCCACTAATTAATCACATCCTACAAGGCTCTCCAAATGTCCTAATTACTGACACGTTACCTCCTCTAGGATGTTAGATGACTAAAACATGTCCTACTAACTATTAAGATTTGCATTAGCAATGACACAAAAACACGGGTGGCGGTCTCATTGGCAGAAAAAATCGCCTAATTAGGTTCTCGCCACAATCAAGAACTCGCCATTCCGTGAAGTGGTACTCCGCAGTATTAACGAAGTTCTACGAAGTACTTCGCCGCGAATTTATCAAAATTACTAGGTCTAAGTCTCACAACTTAGGCAATCCTCACCAGTATAGTCTTCCAAACTGAATCGGCTCGCCAAACCAAGGTGTGACACATCGTAAAATAATCTATTAGAAAATATATTTAATTTCTACATTCAACGGATTCACAATGACCAATTAATTTAATTTCAGTTTTGAACTTCAATTATTTACTTAAATAATAATTCATGTGATGCCCCAAATCCGGGAAGGAGGGTCCGACCCAAATCTAGAATGTCACATTAGCCACTTACATGACACTTCTTACCGACCACCAAAACACACCATTTACACCATACAATACATGAATATTATTCAATTAGCCATTAAAAATAAGCATACAACCCTAAATCATGCTTTGTTTAGCAAAATAAGAACAAGGGTAAAAATGTTATTTTACATCTATTGTGCAAAACAATCATAAATTATCCAATTAATCCTACGTAAATTGGAGACACCTTATTTTAGACTATATTTGAAAATTTCAAATTATAATGATAAGTAAATCTCATTTAATTTTAAAACAAAGTTTAAAGGACTAAATCGTAAGATTTGTAAAATATTTGGAAAAACCATTTTACAAAATTAAAAGTAAAATTACGAAATTTACCACATATGACATAATCATGCCAATTTTCAGGTCATTTTAACATGTTTAAGGACTCAAATTACACAATACAAACATCATGATCAAATTGCAAAGTTAACAAAACATGCCCAAGACACATAGTCTACCACGCCGTGATGACGTGATTATTCACATCACGACGACGCCTTGAAGGGGGCTTTCATCTTGACGATGCAATAAACAATGTCCCGACGATGATTCCTCATCCCAACATCGTTTATGGCTCATCACGACGTCGACTAGTATATTTGCAGAAAAATTACAGCAACTTGCATATGACACTTTGGCACTCATATCATATAGCATTTCATGAGTTCATGTATTTAACTAGTCTAACATATCATATATCATTACATTATAAAAATTGTAACGACCCATATTTCACGGGCACCGGAAAAGTGAATTTAGGGCCTCCGTCTTAGGAAAATGAGTCTGTAAATATTTATTAAAAATATTTACGAAGTTAGTTATGGGTTGAATTATATTTTGATTAAGTGAATTTAGTTTAATTAGAAATAATTATTAAAATGGATTAAATTGAATAGAGTGTAAAAGATTAATTATAAAATAGTGAAAAATAACAAAGGACTAAATTAGTAATTAAACCAAATTAGTGACATGTGTAAGATAGAGAATAAATACATGTGTACATGTGTGTATGAATACACATGTATTATTTTTATTTGTTATTATATAGATATTTTATAATTAAATATTAATTAAGTAAATAAGGTAATAAATAAAGAATGAATAAAAGAAAGAAAAACAAGAAAAAAGTTACAGAGAATCAAACGAAATAGAAAGAAAGAAGAAAATAAAAGAAAAGAAAAAGGAGAAATTAGGGTTTTAATGCTTGAAGTTTTAATTGGTAAGTTTAATTAAGCCATTTTCTTATGATTTTGATGTTTTTTAAAGTTCAGTCAAGCATCCGAGTCAATCCCGATCTCAGCTCAATTTTTGGTGATGCATCTATCTTTTAGAAATGTGTCATGTACTAGGTTTGGTGTTTGTCACTTGTAAATGTTTTATATTTTGAATGTAATTGTGGTGCATAATCTTTAAGAGGTAATGAAATGAATGAATGAATATTTGCTAAGTTTGAAAGGTTTGATGAATGTTATTTGATCAAGATTTATAAGTAAATGTTTTGGGCATGAATTAGGTGTGTTTAGTATGTGAAAATAGCTTATAAATGGTGAAAAATTAGGTTTTCACACGGCCAAGTCACACGGGTGTGTGCCTAGGCCGTGTGGAAAAGTCAGAATTGGCCATAGGTTAGTTCCACGACCGTGTGAATAAGTCAAAATCTGCCCACGGGCTGGCCCCACGGCCATGTTCCAGGCCACACGGGCGTGTCCTAAGCCACACGGGCGTGTCCCAAGCCACACGGGCTTGTGCCCCTATCTTTAAATAAAATTTTCTAAAGTTGTCAGTTTAGTTCCGAATCACTTCTAAAACATATATTGGGCCTCGTAGGCCCATATTAAAGACTTTAAGATGAAATTTGATAAGAATTGATCTGGAATGTAAAGCTTATGACTCGGTTTTGTATAAATGTTAGTGTATAAGTTCAGTAATGCCTCGTAGCCCTATTCCGGTGACGGCTTGGGGTTAGGGGGTGTTACAAAAATTTTGCTTATTTACACTGAATCATGCATTAACATGCTTTGGCATCCAATCCAATTACTATGCTAGCATGCTTTTCTAAAGTCCCAATTCAATCTACTCAACATACCAAATTTGCATATAAGAAAATTTTAAGAGCTTTATAGGTCTATACCTTAGCATTTGGCCATTTTTCATTTTTCCAAGCATCCATCCAATTATTCAAGCATCTATAACCATAAATCACTAAGGCACATGCATGCTAATCAACATATAACCTAACCATTCATCTAGCATCATTCATGCAATAGTCCAAGCAATAAAAGCATACAAAAGCCATTTACAAAAGTCATTAAAAAATCTATGGAATGTCTTAGAAACCAAAACAAAAACTAAATTCTAATCCCTCAAAATGATCCCACATTGCTATCCTTTATTATCCAAGAAAACCATCTCACATACACAATCAAGTTGCTTTGCATTGGGATCACAAGCTTGGTCACTTCACCACTCCACACAATATATTTCTCTGCAAAAGAATAAACACAAGAAAACCATCCCACATTTCATTAATTATAGCACACCAGTTTACTCACCTTTGCCACCTTTGCTTCAATGACAAAAGCTCAAATAAGCTTTTGTTTGCCTTTTTCCTTGCTTGTAGAAGCTCCCAAGTGATTTGAAACTTTGCATACAAATCAAACACGACGCAAATACATCACAAATAGAAACAAGCAATATCAAGTCGCTCTAGAATCATAGATTTAAGCTTCTAATTCACAATACTGAAAACTAGCTAGTTTTGCTAAAATAGAAGTTTCAACACTCAAACCTCGTTTCTAGAACTTAAATTTGTTTTCAAACTTCCTAAATATCATTTAATTACAAATCTAAACTATAAATTTCATTAAATTACACAGATCTAACTTTTTCAAAAAATCAAGCATGTATGAACATTAAGAAAGAGCAAATTTTCAATTCATTAAAATTCCTTAAGGATTTGTTAAATTAAGTTTAGAAACCTTTTAATTAGATCAAGATGAACTGAAACTCACTTTAAAATAGTAACCTAGCTTAGTATTACGATTTCTACCATTTCCAAGCCAAAAATTAGTTTAAAATCATTAGATCTATTGAGATTTTGACTAAATCAATTAAAACTTGAATTGAAATAACTCCATACTTAGTGTGATCATAAGAAATCAGAATATTATCTCAATTTGAAGAAATCAACGAGTTGAGGATCAAATTCGAGCTAAAATGTGCTAAGAACAATGGTGAAATTGAGGGAGAAAAGATGAGTTTTAGAAGAAACCTCATATTTATATTTTAGAAGAAATTTGAATAAATATTGAAATGGTAGGAAAGAGACATGGGTGGTCTTTAAATAGCCAACCAATTTTTTAAAATTGGGCAATTGCCGTTTTGGCCACATCCAGTTTCTTCCCCTTTTTCATATTAGTCACTATTTTCAATTAACTCATTTTCTAAATTATTTTCAAATCCAATCTCGTTTTAAAATTTTTTTTAAGAAAATTGATTCTCGATCACCTAATTTTAAATTCTTGACCTAAATTTTTAATTCTAATTATTTTAATATTTTATTTTTATTCATATTTAATTAAAAATCTAACCTAACTCTGGTTTACGGTTCACTAATCCTCGATTTGCTAACCCGATTCTACTAACTCAATTTTTGAGATGTGACAATTTAAAAAACTTAAATTAATTATCAAGCCATTTTCATATTTAGTGAGAAACCACATTCATTTTTGAATGTAACTCATTTCTCTAACTTTATCATTTCTACCAATTTTTGTTCTTTTGATTCTAAATGCAATTCATTTTTGGTTTTAACAAGCTAGTGGAGGGACCAATTGAATATATGTGATTAAGGCTCAAACGATTTATAGTTAAATTTCAACTTTCGCCTATTAATGATAAACTCATTTAGTCACGAAGTCATTCCACTATAGTATCGTGATTAAGCTCACCCTGATTACATACCACTACGAACGCTACTCAATCAGTGCTCGTCCAATGACCTTGTCATAAGTGTTATATCCTCGTAGGGTATCCTTAATCTCTTTGGGATAAATTTGATCTCCTAATATAATCCTATTTTCTCTCATGGAAACCATTGCATATTTCTTCATGAAAATTTAATTACTATCAAATAGTAATTAAGTCATTTATCACAAAGACAAACGGGCTATGGCCACGTTTACTTTTCATCCATTATGTAATGCCAATGAAAGGATATCATTTACCCATTTCTTGAGTTATGAATTCCACTATTGTGAACGATGCTATATAGTACAAAATTCATATACCCAACGAACCAGTTTTCGGTCCTTTATCTATTTGAACTTATGCTTTTACTTACATCAAAGTATACGAAACATACATACATAGTCCATCATCCATTTAGGATTGAGGTATGTCACACTATGAACGTCAAAAGTGAATAAATCCATAAATGAATTTAGGATTTATTCTAATTGTGTCATGTCCGATGTACTATTAGTCCAGTTAGTTACATTTGTAACACCCCTAACCTGTCCCTGATGCCAGAATCAAGTTACAGGATGCTACAGCAAATAACAGAACATTTGCATGAAATTTTAAATCAAGAATTCATTTAATATTCAATAAATCTCATACAACAAACAATTTATGATTTACAAACCAAAATCAAGCTTAAAACGAGCTTACGAAAGCTCCAAAATCATCTCGAAAGTAAAGAAGGACTAATTTGAAAACTTAACAAAAATTAAGGAAAAATATGTATGTAACACCCTTAACCCATATCTGTCGCTGGAACAGGGTTATAGAGCATTACTGGAGTTTACAGAAAAAATATAATTAATTCATGTCATCTGCAATTCCTATCCAAATCCAATCATATTCAAACATATTGTCCCTTAAATGGACCTTTGAGGCCCAATTTATGCATTAAAAACAAGTCGGGATTAAATCGAAAACTCAAAGAATTTTTCGTGAAATTTCAAATTTTTCCTTAGATGCAGAGGATACATGCCCGTGTAGGTAGGCCGTGTAAGCCACACGGCCAAGTGACACTCCCGTGTCTTAGGCCGTGTAGGCATTCGATGTAAGGCACACGGTCGTGTCCCAGCCCGTGCTCAAAATTAGGGTAGCTACTGACTTGGGTCACACGGCCAAGCCACATGCCTGTGTGCTAGGTCGTGTGAGCATACTGACTTGTATTAATTAGGTGCAGGGTTTACACGGCCAAGCCACACGCCTGTGTGCTAAATCGTGTGTCACACATGGCTGAGACACATGCCCATGTCTCTGCCCTTGTGAAAATACCTAGGCATTCTGTTTCTTAATTTTAAAGATGTAGGGGACACACGACTAAACCACACGCCTGTGCGCATGACCGTGTGTCACACACGGTTGAGGCATACGCCTGTGTGTCTACCCATGTGGATGAAAATAAGTCATTTTCAAGGCCAGTTTTCTCACCCAAATTTGCCTTCAACCTACAACAACACTTAAATTTATTCACCAACCAATTAAAGACATTAAAACTAAGCCAAAACCAATCTTCTACATGATATATCATCACATGTATTTAATTATTCAAAATTACCTATTTGTATAATCATATAAGTTTATCAAAATTTCAATCTATCATACCAAGCACATATTTATTAAACACGATATAATCTCCGACACAAACATCAAATATACTATCACCAACCATTCCAACAGCTAGTTACAACCAACTATATACATGCCATCATTGGGCTATTTAACCTATGCATGCCATTATATCAAAATAAGTTTGCTATTTATACCAAAACGAGCTGAAGGATAGTGTGATGATGCTTCGACCTACTTCTAACCTTTACGAGCCTCCGAGCACTATAAAACAGAGGAAAATAAATAGAGTAAGCATATAATGCTTAGTAAGTTTGTATAACTGGAAATTTAACTTACCATTCATTTCTATTAAAATAAACATGCAAAATGCATCAAATAAGTTTAGCTAATAACCTAAACACCCAACTTCGTCAAAACATGTTAGTCATTATAATTCACACACTTGCCAAGAAACATGAATGAGCTCATCATGTAATAACTTTCATACTCATATACTTTTCTTATCATATTTTCATATAACATATACATTTTTTTGATAAATCATCTCAAGTTTAGTTTAGCTATGTCAGAATTTTGCTCGTTGAATTTATTTGAAATATAAATGGATACAGATATGGTACACTTAAGGTGTAAAAAACTGAAAATTCGTCAATTCATATCCAGTGGTACCCATTAGGGCACATAATTAGGAAGCACTCTCTCAAGCCATATAACAGGATGCTCATGTGAGCCATGTAATAGGAAGCAGGCCATAACAGGAAACTCATAAGAGTTTAAAACAGGAAGCTCATTAAGCTTAATAGGTAACTTTGAAGAGTTATTATCAAGGAGCTCCGGATAGCCATAGAACAGGAAGCTCAAGAGGGCTTATAACAAGATGCTTATAAGAGCTATGGTGTGTCTGCAACATATGCAGGACCACAACCAATATGGGAAATCATGTATCCATCGAATTTCATTTATTTAAACGAGACTTAATACTTGTCAAATATTATCGGATATGTGATTTATGTTTATACATGGAAATCATACATTTCACAATCATAACATTCAATTTAAACATATAAACATACATTTTAGTTACACGAACTTACCTCGATACTTGTTCATTTCGATATCTACTAATTCGATACTTTTTGTTTTCCTCGATCTAATTCAGTACTAGGTCTTTCCAGATCTATATAAATGAATTTAACATCAATTTAATCCATTTCATACTCCATTTAATTCAATTCACATCCTAGGCAAAATTACCATTTTGCCCCTATACTTTCAATAAATGACGATTTCGTTCTTAGGATCAAAAAATGAAATTCATGCAATTTAATCATTATTCCAAGCCTAACCAGCTTTTACATATAACATTTACAGCCCATATGTTTCAAAAAAATCAAAAAATTTTCATGAATTTTACATCTTTTCAATTTATTCCCTAAGTCACGATTTCATGAAAATTCACTTTACAAAAGTTGTTTGTTTATCAATAACCTTTCAATTTCTACCATAAATTTCAAAATTTTAGCATATAAAACCATGGAAAAATTTTAATACCTTGATAACTTTGCAAATTGATCCCCAAAATAGATAGATTACGTTGTTACGATATCGTAAATGTAAATATTACTAAAAACTGGACATGATTACTGACCCAATGAAGCTTGATTGAATCTCTTTCTCTTAGCTAGGGTTTCCATAGAAAATATTTGGGGAAGATGATGAAATAAGATGATATTAGGTTATTATTATCTTTATTTTTTTCAAATTCCAATTTAGTCCTTTTCTTTTTCTAATTTTCCATGGATGATTCATCATAAATATCTAGTAACTCCATTTAATGGTCTAATTACCATATAAGGACCTCAAATTTTGAATTCCATAGCTATTTGATACTTATAGCTACTAGAACTCAACTTTTGCATTTTATGCAATTTGGTCCTTTCCACAATTAAGCATTTAATTTGTAAAAAGAAATTTAACGAAATTTTCATATGTTATTCCTATCATAATACAGACCATACAATAATATTAAAATAAATTTTCTTTCTGACTCGAATTTGTGGTCTCGAAACTACTATTCCGATTTCACTGAAAACGAGCTGTTACAATGTAAATAGGGGCCATACGGTCGTGTGACAAGTTGAACCCGTGTGGCAAGAACTTACTCGACTGTGTGGTTGGGCCGTGTATCTAATTGAGGCCGTGTAAAACATTAAGAGATCCAATTTCAAAACATACACAGGCATGTGGCTAGCTCCTGTTATAAACTGTGGCTGTGTATATAAGTGTTCTGTAATTTCCATTCAGCAGACAGCCATGTCACTTGTCCATGTGTGACACAACCATGTGTTAGCCCATGTACAATGTATATAACCCCTAAAATGCAAAGTACAATCCATCTCTTCAAAGTGACCTATAATGAATCTAACTAATTCATCAATATCTAAACCATTATGCCCAATTTAGCACCAAAACACAACATGTAACAATAATTAATAAGAACCATTTTATATTGCTTATCCATTTCATACCAAAGTAGTCACAATCTCAAAAATTATTATAACTAAACATTCATATTTACATAAAAAAGTACCCAAAATTTATGAGCTCAATCATTCATCATTTCATCAAATTACCATATATCTATATATACATAAAGATCAACCATGCCAAAATACATTCTTGACTTTGCAAGTATTTAACCATCCAATGTACATGCCACAAATGACCAAGCTTGAACATTCAAAGTATACTGAATCAGAAGACAATAGGTGTGTACTTCTCGCTGATCCGATCGACACATTCCGAATGTCCAAAATCCACAAGGAAAGTAGTAACATCAAGTAAGTATTACAAATACTTGGTAAGCTCATACAATATAAACAAATGACTTACCTTAACCACTCAACAAATATATAATTCATTATGCAAACAATTTCCCTGTCAAAACATAACAAAGCACATCAATAGGTAAGACTTTTGAATTATAACTATACTTATAATTTCAAATAACACCATATAAATTCTCAAATCAACACATATCACATATCTTTTTCATATACGTCTTTTTCCAACTTCAACTTCATAACATCATATTTATTATCTTTAACTTACCTATTGAAACTTATAAAAAAACACAATAAATAGGTGAAAATAATATATGATGCTCGTCCGAGCTAATCATATACACTAGTGTCAAGTTACCCTTCTGAGATAAACCTATAAAATGAAATCAGGTTACTCGTTTGAGATAAACTTGTGCCACATGTATCTTCAAATCTGCAAAAAATGATGAAGCTCAGAATATTTGGGTATTAACTCTTTACCTCATATACGAGACTTTTACTAAGTTCATCGAGATTAATTTCAACACTTCTATACAATACTATTTCATTTCAATTAAGTCTAACTCCATTTTGTATACTATTTCATAACAAATCCAAGGTTTCAATAAAACATGAATAAAAATTTAAACATAATATAACAGCCAATCAAATTTATTTACATTGTATGAACTTCTTGGTAAAATAGTAATGGTTTAATTATCAAGGACTAGTCAATAGTTTTTCATTTTTCGTATATCCTCCGGTTGTTGTATATTTTGATCTAAATAATAACTTAACTCAATTATCCATTCCAAATGTCATTTAGAATCATATTAAAGTTATATAACAACTCAATTTCATCTATGCAATAATTATTCAAGTTTTGTATTTATTTCAATTTAGTCCCTAAAATCGAAACCATTTTAACTTTCACATTTAAGCCCTGTTTCATGATCCATTTTCAAATAAATCCTTATAATTCCCTCTACTAATCATACTTAACAAAAATTCATGATAGTTTCTTCAACTTTTTATTTTAGTCCCTAAATGAAAAATTAAAAAAATTACTTTACAAAATAGTCCTTAAACATTTCTAAGCTTCCAAAAATCTATCATTTATTATCAAGAACATCCAAAAATCATTAATAGTAACTTTTAAAACCTTTACCAATTTTACAGAATAGTCATTGGGCTATGCTACAACAATTTCAAACACATAAAATTTTAATAAAAAAAAAGGGTGAAAAATGGCTTACCATGCAAAGCTTAGCCGAAACTTTCAATCTTTGACAAGGGACGAACATTGTGGATGAGAAGAAAAGACTATGAATGTCTTTCATCTTTCATTTTATTTTATAATTTAACATGTTTTAATATTAAAAACTTAAATTCTAATAATATATTCATATAAAATCGACACCGACCATCAAATATATATAAATATGGTTTAATTACCATTTACATCCCTTAATAAACCTTGATTAACCTTTTTCTCAACTAAAATTAAATAGTGATCAAGTTTTATGGGTTTTTAAGATTTAGTCATTATACTTTAATTAACAGTTTAAACACCAAAAATTTTGGACCAGACCTCAATTCACCTATAATATAACTCTATAAATATTCAATGGAAATAGTTACAAGCTTGGTTTCCAGAAACAAGGTCCCGATACCTCATTTTCTAAAACCATTTGACTTTCAGTACAAACCACTTATATTGTATCCAATTGACCAGTTAATAATTCTATCAAATCATGATTCACTATATTACTATGCTTAACTTATAAATATTAAATAATAATATTTACGGACTCACTCGTCAAATTGTGATGTCAAAATCACTATTTTCGACACCACTGAAAAACGAGTTGTTACAACATATATTTCTCTATCTTCTGGGAGTCATTCGCTTAGATGCTCAAGATAAAACATCTCCCCAATTGGACTTAATAGACAACACATTAGTCCTTCAATCGATTTCTCATTTTCGATTAGACTAAGCACATATTTAGGTTCATCTACTAATATAAGTTGTCCTTCCGTATTACGATCCGACTATGTAATACCGTTTAGTATTAGTTAAATGTTAGATAACTAGTGAACTAATATTTGCTTCCATTTTGCTTTGCGTGCAAAAAAACCATTGAGGAGAATATATAAAGGGTATTAATATAATTCATGAATAATTTTATTAAACTAATATATTAAAAAAATACAAGTGTACAAACGAATATACTACACTTATGGCACCAGATCCAACAATAAGTTGGTGGCACGATGTCTTGGGATGACTAAACAATTAATTGGCACGAGGTTCCATGTGTTATTGATGGAGGTAATCAGTGGTGGAGGTCCTTTAGTTTTACTACAAAGCAACACTATGTTAGAGGTCCATTCGATGTGAGGTTTGCCTAAAGGGTACATGTGTAAGATTTGTAGAGGTGGTATAATTATTGCCTCCTAGGAGGGGAGAGGTTATAATGTGACCTTTGCCCAGTCTTTTGATAGGGAAGGTTTGCCAACGCCAGTTGCGACTTACTAAAGTTCTTTATAATTTTGAAATTTAAAATTTAAAACTACAGTTTAAGGTTGGCTTTAAAATTAAATGAAGTGAAAAGTTTGTAAAGGTATGTATTAAATGGCAGTATGCCTCTTAGGTAATCGAGGTGATTAGTGTCACTAACCAAGCTTGTGTAGTCCTTTAAAGTGATTGAAAATGCTATACACTTCACTTCATTAGAATCACTTAAAATATTCATGTGATAGCTATAGTAGAATTAGGAGATCATGCAAATCTCCACACCCATCATACAACATCTTAAGAAATTAGAACGTTTGGGGGACATGATGTTCAAATATTTCTAGGGTCAAAAGCTTATTGGTAAAATTTCTAAGTAGTCCAGACAATTCTACCCTCTTGAAATCTTTCATCTCTTTTCTCTATTATTGTATTTGTAACACCCTATACCTAACCCGGTTTACCGGATCTGAATAAAAGCCATTACAATACTTAATTTTAAAATTTTCAATATGTGAAAAATCATATTGAATGTACCTCTTATTTATTTAAAATCCTTTCTAAGACAATAGGTTCAAAACAATACAGTTATCGTTTTTCATAACTTTCAAAGGTAAAACAAGACCTTATGTAACACCCCTTACCCGTACCCAAGGTTAGGATAGGGTACGAGGCATTACTGGACTTAAACATACACATTTTCATAAAATCGGCCATAATCGACAATTTACGGAATAGAGATGACATGAAAACCAAGATAAAGAAGTCTAGGACAAAGAAATCCAAGATACAATATCAAAATGAAAGTCCCAGAGTAATGCTCATAAGAAAAAAAATGAAGGATCTCGATAATTCCTCAAAGAAAAAAAAAGTCCAGAAGAATACATCAATCTAAACCACTACAATTAAATGCAACAAGGGTAATATACCTTCCCATTTATGTATCAAATAGAACATCAATTAGAAGAAACATAATCATAACATCATGCTATTACTTCATAAAGTCCCAATAATGAAATGTAATAGAATGCCAGAGGGAAATAGAGCAATACAGATTATATACCAGTCAGACTATCAATACTTTTGTCTATGCATCATAATTAGAAAATATTCCCATAGAGCAAGGATTTTATCAGAAGAACAATAGCCATTGGAATAATCCCAAGAACAATTAAACATATAGAATACCTCAGAAGAACTTGTCAAAATCTGTTCAGCCATAACTGTTACACTCAAATATCTTACCCTTCAAATATTATTCCCTCACTATTTCTATCATCACAAATTCCGTATTATTCCTTTCACTGAAGAAAATAAGTTCAGAAGAAATTTCGATTACTACATTCTTTCAACATCGTGTCTAAATAAGTCGATTTACCAAAGTTAAGTTCTTCTCTCATTGTGATGTTCCGTAAACCGAATAATCTTTAAATCAATCTGATACCTTTCTAGTTTTGTCTTTACTTATCAACTCATTTACAAATTCTGACCATATTTATAATCATTCTATAGCTGAACTCTTTGGTTTCACACTTGTGAGCTTATCCCACAGATCTCATAAAATCCTTTATAAACACCACTCTGGTAAGAGGGTGGGGTTGTCAGGTCTCTAACTCGTCTCTCATACGCATATGCATCGAGCGCTATTTCATCATCATAGCAACAGTTTCACAAGCATAACATTCACTTCAGGCAAACTATTTTTCACATTTGTAAGACACGAGCTTCCCAATTATCTTATTTAAACAGTGCACTTATGCATGTATTCTATGGATTCTGAATAACATTACTTATCCCATTCATTCAATCAAATAAGTCATGCACATAGCATCATATGAGGGCTAAACAAGTATGGATAAGTATATCACAATCAAAACTTTCATCTTGCACTTCATCATATATGTGTCATTTCATTCATATGAACATTAAACTAGCATGGATATTCATCGCAACATGAATTCTTATTCGTACTTTTTTGAGTTTAGGCTCATCATAACTGTATTTTACCCAGATACCTTGGCATCACATTTAACATGGTCGACGTAGCTTGGTTGGAAAATACCTCTGTCCAAACAAGATGGTTTTCATTCGCGTAGGGAGACATCACACTATCACAGATTTATGGCATGTATAGTTAGACTCTCATGCATGCTAGGTTAGTTTGAGAACCGACTAAACCATAACTCTGATACCACTAAATGTAACACTCCTTACTCATATCCGACGTCAAGATAGGGTTCGAGGCATTACTGGACTTAAACATACACATACATGTAAAACCATGCCATAAAATTTCAACCAATTCAAAAACATTCAAACACATGCATATCGTCCCTTATACAGGCCTACGAGACCCAAAACATACATTAGGGGTGGTTCGGGATTAAACCAAAAACTTCTAAAAATTTTACAACACTTAGAGAAATTTTCCATGTTTAAAGAGCCACATGGGCGTGTGTGACCGCATGGCCTAATCCACATAGGCGTGTGACTCTCTAAACATGGAAAATTTCTCTAAGTGTTGTAAAATTTTTAAAAGTTTTTGGTTTAATCCCGAACCACCCCCGATGTATGTTTTGGGTCTCGTAGGCCCGTATAAGGGACGATATACATGTGTTTGAATGTTTTTGAATTGGTTGAAATTTTATGGCACGATTTTGCATGTATATGTATGTTTAAGTCTGGTAATGCCTCGAACCCTGTCCCGACGTCGGATACGGGTAAGGGCTGTTGCACCTTACATCAAATTTTCTGATAAAATATACATATTCGTAGTGTATATTACTATTTTTCATTTGTAAAACATGCTTCCATAAATGTTCCATTGTATGCATAATATTTCCCTCGGTTACCGCCATGGCTCATCCCTGACTTTGTCCCTCTCGGTGCTTTGGTTCAATTCACAGACCTGCATACTAAAAGACGTATGTAAGTTCAAAGGAACTCAGTGACCTTACTCATTATTAAATTTAAACGGTGTAGTAGAATTCTTCGACTCAAGGATTTGGATTGCTTCTTAGACCTTAGTAGATACTTTTCTAGATTTTGGTTAAAGATAATCATACGCCAATCTCTACACTTATCCACCTTATACATATTTCACCTAATTGGCAGATCTCAGATTTTTCACCATGCTTCAAATCCCATTACACAATTTATTTGCAGTTGTGGTTAGATACACTTCTCAAAATAATATTCGGTTGATACTAATCTTGATGGATTCTTTTACAAGACCTAACGATTATCAGAACACCAGTTACAACATATCTTTAAATCAGTCCAAGTAGACATACTTGCTTAGAAGAATACAACATTTTAATTCAAGCAATCGAATCCTAAATAAATTTAATACAGGACCTAAGAAGTTGCAAGTTTTGTATGAACTTATACTACCCCATATTCCAACACATAAGGTTTCTCTCATAGCTGATTACTAAGGTGGATTTATCAGTTGGTTACTTTGTCAATAATCTTATTAAAAAATGCCTCATAGGTGTAATGACCCAAAATTCACAGGCACCGGAAAAAGTACATTATCGGGCCTCCGTCTTAGTAAATCGAGTTCGAAATAATTACTAGAAATATTTATGAGTCTAGCGATGTGTTTAATTAGGTTTAAATTAGGTGAATTTAGCTTAATTTAGAGTAATTAGTAAAAATGACTAAATTGAATAAAGGGCAAAGGTTCAATTATAGATCAATAGAAAATAAAAAGGACCAAACTAGCAATTTTACCAATTAGCATAGATGAGGCGGCATAAACTGTAAAAAAAATCTAAGGCTTTTCTTAGATATTTGTTATTGATTGATTAAATTAAATTATAATATATTATTAGCAACTAAAACAAATAAAAGAAAGAAAATAAAGTAAAGAACAAAGAAAAGAAACAGAATAGGCAAACGAAAAGTAGGGGAAGGAAAGAAAGAAAGAGGAAAGAAAAGAAAAAGGGAGAATTAGGGTTTGAAGGTTTGAAAGTTTAATAGGTAAGTTAATTTAGCCCTTTTTATTTAATTTTAATGTTTTAAAAGCTTTAGAACAAAGTTTTGATGAAATTAAATTAATATTTTGAAAGTTATTAGAATTCTAAATATTGTTCATGTTGAATAAAAAAAAATGAAATAGGGGTTTAATTGAATGAAATTCAAGTTAAAATAGATATAAGGATTGAATTGCAAAGTAAGCTATAAGTTTTGTGTTTTAGGGACTAAATTGAGGAAAATTTCAGAATTAAGAAAATATGTTGAAAATTTAATAGTTAAATTTGAGTTTAAATGAAATTTGAATAGACATAAGGTGTGAATTGGTGTTATAAATTTGGTTATTAACATTTTACATCAAAACAGTTTTGGGAAGTAGCAATGGTCTGACTTTGAAAATTCACTAAAAATTGTATAAATTGAACTAGAGGATGAACAAAATATGTAATTAAATCTTATTGAGTCTATTTTCTTATAGTATAAATAGTGTAAGCAATGAATTGATGAATCAAGATATATTTGAAATTTTGTAAGACTGGTTCGAGGTGATTTCGAGATGCCCTGTTTTAACTTTGGAAAATCATTATAAATTGTACAAAAATTATTACGGAGTGTAATTTATATGTGTGAACTCCTTAATGAATCTAGTTTAAAAATAAGTAAACAAGAACCTTATTCGAGTTCTTTACAATGAGATAATTTATTTTTAGTAGAGAGAGGTCAGAACTGTCAAATGAAATAACAGGGGAGTATTTAATGAATAAACAGTACTAATTGGATAGACCAAAAATTCTGAAAATATTATGGTGAGAAGATATATGAGTCTAGTTTTAATGAAAATTTATGGATATTAATTTGGAGTTTCGTAGCTCAAGATATAAATAATTTAGTAACAATGACTCAAGTAGACAGCTTTGAATGAACATATAAGTAAATAGTGGAATTATGTGTATAAAAATGGTTAAATTTGCATGTTTAGGCTCATGGATTAAATTGAATTGTGTTATATTGATGATTATAAATTATTATTATTTTCGTAGTTAACAAAGAACCCAAGACATCGGCGCACAAAGGAAAGGAGAAAGCTATCGAGGATTAAAACGAGAAATTCACGGTTTGTATTACTATAATTCAAATTACTTTTTATTAAATGCTATATATCAATTCTATATTTAATAAGTGAATTATAAGGTAAGTATTGATATTGGAGTTGAATGAGAATTGAATTGAATGGTGAATGTGTATGTATAATTGAATTGTAAATTGATTTGAATGTGAAAATTTTAATTGAAAAGTAATCTTGGAATGGAAATGAAAGTGAATTGAGAATTGAAATACCCTATTAACTAGTCGGGCTAAGTCGGATATAATTGGCATGCCATAGGATATGGAAGTGTACGGGATTTGCCGGCTTTATCGATCAGGCACTTTATGTGTCGTATCAGGCACCTCGTGTGTCGTATCAGGCATCTTGTGCGTCGTATCAGGCATCTCGTGTGTCATTTTAGGCACTTTATGTGTCGTATACTGATCAGGTACTATGTACCGTTTTAGGCACAATGTGCCGTACTGGTGTGTTGGGTTGGAATCCGTATATCCGTCAAAGTCCGGATTTTATTAATAGGGTGAATATCTAAAATGAGAAATTTAAAATAAATTGATTGATTATATTAGTGAAATATTGAAAGAAACGAAAAAGTTGAATAGTGGATTGAAATTGAGATTGAAAATGAAAGGCATGAACTTAATGTTCATGTAGTGATTGAAATTGTTACATGTAATATGTGATGGAAACTGAAGAATAGATAAAATTGTATCGTTATTATTAATTAATGAAAGTTTAAGAATGAATTGATATTTGTGAAATTAGATAGTTACATGTTTGGTAATTAAAATTCTTTATTGCTATTATAATTTGAATTATGGTAATACCACTGAGTACGGAATACTCAGCGTGCGGTTGTTTGCGTGCGCAGGTTAATAGGAGTCTAGTACCCCGGTCCAGCATCTGAACGATCCCGACTCCAGCAAATTTTGGGTGATGTTTTCTTTCTTAATTGAAAGTGGCATGTACTAGGTGTTGTATAAGTTATATAGATATGCTTGTAATGTTAGTTGTAAGAAAGGTATACCATATTTTGTTATTAGTTTAATAAAATGGTAAATATTATATTATATAATTTGGTATAAGTTGGAATGAAAAATGAATGAAGTTATTAGTTAATTTGGATTAATATTATGAATGTTATAATAATTGTAAAATATCCATAAGTTGTCTGATATATCCGGTAATGCCTCGTAGCCCTGTTCTGGCGACAGTTTGGGGTTAGGGTGTGTTACATTTATTGGTATCAGAGCTATCAGGTTTAGCTAATTCTCGGGCTATATCGAGCTCGAAATTGAGTCTAGAAGTACATGCCATTTTTGAGTCGAAATTGAGTCGGGATTTTTGGATGCTGATCTATTTATTTGTTTTGTTTTATAGATTAAAGATGTCGGATGAAAGAATAAATGATACTGACGAAGAAATGCATACTGGAGAAGAAGAATCTTACGGGTTAGATGAAACTGAATCGGTAACACCTAGTATTAACCCGATGAGAAACCAACCTCCTAGAGCAGAAAGAAGAAATGATAGAGATGATTCTGATACAAATAGAAAAATTGCTGATGCACTACAAAGAATAGTGGAAATTGTTCCTGCTATGACTTCAGTTCCAATTCAAAGACGGGCCCCGATAAAGGAATTGAGAAAGTATGGTGCCAATGAATTTATGGGTCTGAAAGGAGTCGATCCATCTGTAGCTGAAAATTGGATGGAGTCGACTAAAAGAATTTTACGACAATTAGATTGTACCCCCCGAGAGTGTTTGATTTGTGCTGTATCGTTGTTACAAGAAGAAGCTTACTTATGGTGGGAATCAATGGTTCGACATTTACCAGAGAATCAGATAACTTGGGATCTATTTCAGAAAGAGTTTCAAAAGAAATATATCGGAGAAATGTACATCGAAGACAAGAAACAAGAGTTTTTGACGTTACAACAGGGTGACATGTCAGTAATAGACTATGAGAGGGAATTCTCGAGACTCAGTAGATATGCCTCAGAGTTTATTCCAACTGAAGCTGATAGTTGTAAGAGGTTTTTACGGGGTCTACGAGATGAGATCAAATTACAGTTGGTATCTCAACGTATTACTGAAATGGTAGACTTGATTGAGCGAGCTAAAATGGTAGAACAAGTGTTGGGCTTTAATAAAAAAGACTCAAAGTGTTAGACCAGCTGGGAAGCGTACGGGAACTACCAGTTGGAACCTTCAGCCGAAAAGACCAAAAGAATCTCAAGGTGGTTGGAGATTCAGTTTTAGATCAGACAGAGGTGGAAGAAGCCAGGGAAAACAGACGACGGTATCTACTGGTAGTATACGAGGTCCACCTCGAGATGTAGACATTTTAGAATGTGGACATTGTGGAAAGAGACATTTGGGTGAATGTTGGAAAGTGACCGTCCGAAGAATAAAAATGATACTCCTGTCACATCACAGAAATTAGTATCTACTGCTCGAGGCAGAGGTCTAGGTAGAGGTAGTTCGGTTGCCAGAGGAGGAGCTGGTAGAAGGAGCAGTGATATTATTACTCAGCAGTCTGAAGCCAGAATACCAGTTAGAGCTTATATGGTCAAAACTCGTGAAGAAGGCGATGCCCACGATGTGGTAACAGGTATATTTTTATTGTATTCTGAGCCTGTTTATGCGTTAATTGATCCTGGATCTTCACATTCTTACATTAATTCGAATTTAGTTGAGTTGAGAAAATTAAAATCCGAAATGTCTAAAGTGTCTATTGAGGTGTCGAGTCCGCTGGGGCAAACAGTGTTAGTGAATCAGGTCTGTCTAAGATGCCCGTTGATTATACAGAATAAAACTTTTCTGGTTGACTTGTTAATTATGCCATTTGGGGACTTTGATATAATTTTGGGCATGGATTGGTTATCCGAATATGGGGTGATTTTTGGATTGTTACAAAAAGAGGTTCAGTATTCAGACAGAGGATGGGGACAGAGTTGAAGTAAGTGGCGTCCGTACCAGTGGTCCGACACGCATCATTTCGGTGATGAAAGCTAATAAATTGCTTCAGCAGTGTTGTTTAGCATATTTGGCATATGTTATTAATTCTGATTTAGTTGGAAGTCAGTGTAGTCAGATCAGGACCGTATGTGAGTTTTCAGATGTATTTCCTGAAGAATTGCCGGGCTTACCACCTAACAGAGAGGTTGAATTTGCTATTGAAGTGTATCCGGGTACAACTCCAATCTCTATACCTCCATATCGAATGTCGCCCATTGAGTTGAAAGAGTTGAAGGTGCATTACAGGATTTACTAGATCGTGGATTTATTAGACCAAGCATTTCACCCTGGGGAGCTCCAGTGTTGTTTGTTAAAAAGAAAGATGGTTCTATGCGGTTATGCATTGATTATCGACAGTTGAATAAAGTGACGATCAAGAACCGGTATCCGTTGCCTCGTATAGATGATTTGTTTGATCAACTTAAGGGAGCTTCAGTATTCTCAAAAATTGATTTGAGATCTGGGTATTATCAGCTAAAGGTGAAGGAAAGTGATGTGCCTAAGACTGCCTTTCGTACTCGTTATGGTCATTATGAATTTTTGGTGATGCCGTTTGGGTTGACTAATGCCCCAACTGCTTTCATGGATTTGATGAACTGCATTTTTCAGCCGTATTTAGATCAGTTTGTGGTGATTTTTATTGATGATATATTTGTATATTCGAAGACAGAAACAGAACATGATCAGCATCTTCGAATAGTTCTACAGATTTTACAAGAGAAACAGTTGTATGGAAAGCTCAGTAAATGTGAATTCTGGTTATCAGAGGTTGTATTTTTGGGACATGTAGTATCTGCAGACGGAATTCGGGTTGATCCAAAGAAAATTGAAGCAATTGTCCAATGGAAACCACCCAAGAATGTATCAGAGGTACGCAGTTTTCTCGGTCTAGCTGGGTATTACAGGAGGTTTGTAAATGAATTCTCAAAGATAGCACTACCAATGACTAAACTACTGCAAAAGAATGTTCCTTTTATCTGGGATGACCAGTGCCAGAAGAGTTTTGAGACTTTGAAGCAAATGTTGACAGAGGCACCGGTATAAACATTACCAGAGTCGGGAAAAGTTTTTGTCGTGTATAGTGATGCTTCTCTAAGCGGTCTGGGCTATGTATTGATGCAAGATGGGAAAGTCGTAGCTTATGCATCTCGACAATTAAAAACACATGAACGTAACTACCCGACGCACGACTTGGAGTTAGCTGCAGTAATTTTTGCTTTAAAGATTTGGAGGCATTACCTATATGGTGAAAAATGCTACATTTACACGGATCACAAAAGTCTTAAATATCTTCTGTCGCAGAAGGAGTTGAATTTAAGACAGAGACGGTGGATTGAACTTCTGAAAGATTATGATTGTATTATAGATTACTACCCGGGAAAGGCGAATGTGGTAGCTGATGCATTGAGTAGAAAAGCAGTGGGGGAATTAAGGGCAATATTTGCTCAACTTAGTATTAATGATGATGGAAGCTTGCTAGCTGAATTAAGGGTTAAGCCGATGATGTTTGATCAGATTAGAGCAGCTCAGATGAAAGATGATAGACTATTGAAGAAAAGAGATGTAACGCCCCCACGCTCGAGACCATCGCCGGAGTCGAGTATGAGGTGTTACTAAGCTTAGTTTAACATTTTTAGAACTTTGGATTATTGTTTCTACATTCACAGCTTTTAACCTACTTGCGTCACAGTCACAAGAAAAATAATATCTCGAGTTACAAAACTCGAAATCAAGATCCGTAAATTTTCTCTGAATCTAGACTTATATACCTATCTACTAATTGTTTTCTAGAATTTTTGGTTGGACCAATTAGTACAGCTTATTAGTTAAAGTTACCCCTGCTTCAGGACTCGACTGGTCTGACCTCAGTTTACTACGAACCACATTTCTCTCTGTAAAAAATTCATATGACTAAGATATTTGTTTCTACTAAAACTATACTCAATAAGGATTCTAAGAATATAAAATATACCACCTAATTATATCTTTATAATTTATGATGAATTTCTAAAGTTGGAACAGGGGATTCAAAAACTGCTATGACCCTGTTTCACTAAAATTCAAATATTTTCTAACATATAATTCCTTTACCTGTTTCATTTGTTTCATGTGAAACTAGACATAATAAGATTCAATTTGATATGTATTCCATCACCAAATTAAATTTCTATGATTTTTAGTAAATTTTCAAACTCGCGTCAGTGTTGCTGCAGTATTCTATTTATGGCAAATTTCATCCTTTTTATGAGTTTTTATGCACTAAGTATCTTAATAGTTTTCCTTAACATCAAACATAATCTACACTAACCATTTTCATAATTTATCATTATCAAGCATTTCCTCAACCATTCCACAACCATACCATAAGATCATTTTCACAAAATAGGTATATTGCTATACATGCCATACTTAAATTTACAAGCCATTTACCAAAAGTCTTCCGGATAGTGTGACTGAGCCTTCGACCTATCCCGACTCCTGAGCTGGCTTGTCCAAAACTACAATGAGTAAGAAGGAGGGAGTAAGCATAAATGCTTAGTAAGTTCATATGCAAATAATAAGTAACATAACAAACAGTTATACCAATCAACATTAGCATACATCACTAAAACACATAACCCATTTCTAAACATCATTCCTCATCATCTTATTACCTTATAGTGGTTGTATCAATACTCAACCCGAGGGTTAAATACATACCTGTCCAAAATAACCATTTCACATCACTCACCAATACTTCTCTTTACATCTCGAATATTCCTCCATTTGAGTAGAACTTTACCCGTTGAACACATCAGAATATAATTCGGATACATGGATAACTTGCACATAAGTGCCATATATGCAATCAAGCAATCATGTAACCCGCCCATAAGCGAACTCGGACTCAACTCAACGAGCTTGGGCGTTCGCATCCACAAGTGAACTCGGACTCAACTCAACGAGTTCGAATGACTAGTTACATCTCACGAACTCGGACTCAACTCAACGAGTTCGGACATTCGCATCCATAAGTGAACTCGGACTCAACTCAACGAGTTCGGATGCTCAACCATCCTAGTGACATGTCACTTGTATCCTAATCTATTCCTAAGGTTCAAACGGGATTTTTCTCGAACACTTATCCTTGCCGTCTTCCGTAGAATGCCGAAATCAATACTCGGTAACAATTATATTTAACAAGTAGCTCACATAATTTACATATTATTTGAAATTAACCACAAAGCATACATTTCATAATGAAATTCAGCATAACACATAATTAATATCAATAACTTAAAAATAACAATTATGCTACATTATTTACACATGAACTTACCTTGGTACCAAAATACAAAGATTTTCAATTTAGTCCACAATCTTTTCTTTTCCTCGATTGAGGTCGATTCCACATCTTTCTTGATCTAAAATAACACATTTAGCTCATTTAATACTCACATTATCAAATTAATCCTTAACTCAAATTTTGGCAAAATTACAATTTTACCCCTAAACTTTTGCATATTTACATTTTTGCCCCTAGGCTCGGGATTAAACTTTATTCCTTATTATTATGTTTTACAACATGCTGATCACTTTTCTCTTCTATGGCAACATCAAATTCTCACTCTAACATGTACTTGTGACTATTAGGTATTTTTACCGATTAAGCCCTTTTACTCGTTTTTGCTTAAAATCGAGTAGTACAAGTTGTCTAACATAATTTAAAACCCCATATTCTATCATAAAACATCAAAATACACAAATTTCACCTATGGGTATTTTTCCAAATATAAACCCTAAGTTGAATTATTGCTAACATAAGCTTAATCGAGCTACCGGGAATCCAAAAACGTAAAGAACATTAAAACCGGGGCTTGGAATAACTTACTATGGAGCTTGCAAGCTTGAAACAAACCCTAGCTATGGAGAACCATTGAAATTTCGGCCTAATGAAGAAGATGGACAAAAATTGGCTTTTAATTTTGTTTTTAATTCATTTTAATAACTAAATGACCAAAATACCCTTACTACTAAACTTTCCAAAAATTCCTTCCATGTCCTAATTTTGTCCATGAACTTAAAATTGGTCAAATTGCTATTTAAGACCTCCTCATTAATATTCCAAAGCAATTTCATACTAAAAACTTCTAGAATGCAAGTCTTGCAACTTATTCGATTTAGTCCCTACTTTCAATTTAAGCACTTTAGGCATAGAATTTCATCACGAAATTTTCACACAATCATGCAATCATATCATAATCATCAAAATAATTATAAAATAATTATTTCTATCTCAGATTTCTGGTCACGAAACCACTATTCCGATTAGGCCCTAATTCGGGATATTACAACTCTCCCCCCTTTAAGGATTTTCGTTCTCGAAAATCTTACCTGTAAATAGATGTGGGTATTGATTTCTCATAGTTTCTTCGGATTCCCATGTAGCTTCTTCTACTCCATGCCTTTCCCACAACACCTTCACAAGTGCAACATTTTTATTCCTTAGTTGTTTGACCTCTCGAGCTAAAATCTTAATCGGTTCTTCTTCGTAGGTCATATCTGGTTGTAGTTCAATTTCTGTCAGTGAAACTACATGTGAAGGATCCGAACGATACCGACGTAACATAGATACGTGGAACACATCATGAATCTTCTCTAATTCAGGTGGTAATGCTAGCCGATATGCTACCGGTCCAACTTTTTCAATTACTTCATACGGCCCAACAAAACGCGGACTTAATTTGCCCTTCCGTCCAAATCTAAGGACTTTCTTCCACGGAGTCACCTTTAAAAATACTTTATCACCAACTTGAAATTCAATGTCCTTTCGCTTTAGGTCTGCATAAGATTTCTGTCTATCTGAAGCAGCTTTCAAACAATCTCGAATTATCTTCACTTTTTCTTCAGTTTCTTTTATTAGATCAACTCCATAAATCTGATTTTCCTTGAGTTCAGTCCAATACAATGGCGTTCGACACTTACGACCATATAATGCTTCATAAGATGCCATTTTCAAGCTCGTCTGATAACTATTATTGTAAGCAAATTTACCAACGGCAAATATCTTTCCCAACTTCCTTGAAATTCCAATACACAACATCTGAGCATGTCTTCAAGAATCTGAATTACTCTCTCTGATTGTCCATCAGTTTGTGGATGAAAAGCAGTACTGAAATTTAACTTTGTACCTAACGCGTCTTGCAACTTTTGCAAAAACCGCGAGGTAAACCTTGGATCTCTATCTGAAATAATCGACAATGGTATTCCGTGTAATCTAAAAATTTCTCTAATATACAGTTCAGCCAACTTGTTAAGAGAATAATCCGTACGTACCGGGATAAAATGAGCCGACTTAGTTAATTTGTCAACTATTCCCAGATGACATCTTTCTTTCTTGGAGTAAATGGTAATCCTGAAACAAAATCCATAGTAATCCGATCCCATTTCCATTCAGGAACCATAATAGGCTGAAGTAATCCTGAAGGCACTTGGTGTTCAACTTTCACCTGTTGACAAATTAAGCATTTGGACACAAACTCTGATATATCTCTTTTCATTCCATTCCACCAATACATTTTCTTCAAGTCATTATACATTTTCGTACTACCCGGATGAATCGAGAAATAACCACTATGTGCTTCCTGTAGGATCTTTTGAATCAATTCCTCATTCTTCGGTACACAAATCCGATCTTTAAACATTAAGCACCCATCAGAACCAATTTTGAAATCTGACTGTGTATCAACTTCACACTGTTTTCTCTTGTCTTGCAAATCTTGATCATCTTTCTGAGCTTCAGAAATCTCTTGCAAAAACATTGGTTTTGCTCTTAACTCTGCTAGAACCGAACCATCATCTGACACTTTCAACTGAGTGTTCATAACTCTCAAAGCAAACAACAACTTTCTGCTCAAAGCATCAGCAACCACATTCGCTTTTCCCGGATGATAATCAATAACAAGCTCGTAATCTTTCAATAATTCCAACCATCTTCGTTGTCTCAAATTCAAGTCTTTTTGTGACATCAAGTACTTAAGACTTTTGTGGTCGGTATATACCCGACATTTTTCACCATACAAATAATGTCGCCAAATTTTCAAAGCAAACACCACCGCAGCCAATTCCAAATCGTGAGTAGGATAATTCCTCTCATGAGGTTTTAACTGCCTCGAAGCATATGCCACCACTTTTCCTTCTTGCATGAGCACACACCCCAAACCATTTAGAGAAGCATCACTATACACCACAAATTCTTTACCTGATTCGGGCTGTACTAACACTGGTGCCTCTGTTAATAACTTTTTCAATTCTTCAAAACTCTGTTGACATTCTTCGTCCATTCAAATTTAACATCCTTTCGGAGTAGTCTAGTCATAGGAGCAGCAATTATAGAAAATCCATTTACAAACCGCCGATAATACCCAGCTAGCCCCAAGAAACTTCTAACTTTAGTTACGTTTTTCGGTGGTTTCCAATCAAAAATGGCTGAAATTTTACTAGGATCAACCCGTATACCATCACCTGAAACAATATGACCCAAAAATCCAACTTACCGAAGCCAAAATTCACTTTTACTAAACTTAGCATACAGCTGCTTATCTCTCAAAGTTTGCAAAACTATCCTCAAATGCTCAGCATGCTCTGTCTCATCTTTTGAATAAATTAAAATATCATCTATAAACACCACAACAAATCTGTCCAAGTATGGCCGAAATATGCGATTCATTAAATCCCTAAACACAGCAGGAGCATTTGTCAACCCGAATGGCATAACTAAAAATTCATAATGACCGTACCTTGTTCTAAAAGCAGTTTTAGGCACATCCGACTCTTTTACCCACAGTTGGTAATACCCAGATCTCAAGTCAATCTTTGAAAACCATGTCGCTCCTTTTAGCTGATCAAACAAATCATCAATTCTTGGCAACGGATACTTGTTTTTTATTGTCACCTTGTTTAACTGCCGATAATCAACACACAACCTCATAGAACCATCCTTCTTTTTCACAAATAACACGGGAGCACCCCAAGGTGAAAAACTCGGTCTCACAAAACCTTTATCAGTCAACTCTTGCAATGCAACTTTAATTCCTTCAACTCTGCTGGTGCCATTCTATACGGAGCAATCGAAATCGGAGTTGTTCCCGGTATCAAATCAATACCAAATTCTACTTCTCTGACTGGAGGCAAACCCGGCAATTCTTCTGGAAATACATCCGCAAATTCACACGCAACTGGCACTGATTCAACTTTCTTTTCAACTTCTTTTGTATTAATTACATACGCCAAATAAGCTTCATAACCCTTTCTCAGATATCTTTGAGCCGACATTGAAGAAATCACACTAGGCAATGCCTCTGATTTATCTGATTCAACCCGCAGAGTTTCACCATTTTCACACTTTAATTCTATAATCTTTTCTTTGCAATTTATTTTAGCATCATGCAATGTCAACCAATCCATACCCAAAATAACATCAAACTCATCAAACGGCAACAACATCAAGTCGGTCGGAAAGTAATGATCCCGAATCATTAAAGGACATTTCTTACATACTTTATCAATAGTCACACATTTGCCTAACGGATTCGACACTCTAATCATAAATTCTGTTTCTCAACAAGTATATTCATACTAGACACCAATTTCATGCACACATATGAAAGGTAGAACCGAGATCAATCAAAGCAATAACATTAACATTATAGAGGGAAAATGTACCGGTAATCACATCAGGTGAGGAAGCATCTTCACGTGCTTTAATAGCATAAGTTCTAGCCGGAGCCCTTCTTTCAGGTCTAACTGGTGCATCCCTGGCTTCATTCTTATTGCTTGCTTCGCTCCCAGCTTTTCTTGGATATCTTCCTCTCGAATCCGCCCCACTTGTTTTTGTATTCTGAAATTTTTCTTTTTCAGCTCTCTCTGGGCAGTCTCTAATAAAATGATCCGAAGAACCACATCGAAAACATTCATTTCTCTACACGGACCAAAATGATTTCTACCACACCGCTGGCACTAGGTTTAACAAATCTCGAGTTCCCTACACTGGCTGCCGAAGTAGTCTGGGATTTAGGACCCACATTTGCTTCTTATAATTCCATATGATTGCCCAGCTGAAGCTGGGAACGAGGATTCATATTCCTTGACTTTCTAGGTTGCTGTGAAAATGAACCGCTCATCGGTCTTTCTTCCAATTTCTAGTCTCAGCCTCTACCTTTTTCTTTTCTTTAAGTAATTCTTGGCCTTACAAGCTCGATCAACCAATACTACATTTCTTTTAATTCAAGAATTCCAACAAATACCTTGATGTCTTCGTTGAGCCCGTCTTCAAATCGTCGGCACATCTTGGCCTCTGTAGGAACATACTCTCTGGCATACTTACTTAATCGAACAAACTCTCTTTCATATTCTGTAACCGTCATATTACCTTGCTTCAGCTCAAGAAATTCTTTACGCTTCTGATCAATAAATCTTTCACTAATATATTTCTTCCGAAACTCTTCTTGAAAGAATTCCCAAGTTATTTTCTCTTTCGGTACCACCGAAATCAAAGTCTTCCACCAATTATAAGCTGAATCCCTCAACAAAGATATAGCGCATTTCAAACATTCTTCAGGTGTACAAGATAATTCGTCAAATACCCGGATTGAATTTTCAAGCCAGAACTCTGCTCTCTGCATCATCATCAATATTTGCTTTAAATTCTTCGGCCCCTTGCTTGCGAATTCTATCAACTGGAGTTCTGTGAAATTTCATCAGATCCATACCTTGAGGCATCGGGGTACAGGTTGAGGAATTGGGGAGGTGGGGGAGGTTGTACATTGGGTTCGTACGAACGAACTCAGTGTACCATGCACTCATCATTTGGAGAAAGGCTTCCGACCCCTTTCTCCTCCTCCCTGACCAACAGTAGGAGGTGGATTTTCAGTCGGCGCTGCTCCTTCAGCCGGAGCTGGCGCATTACTCTCTACTTCATCTGCCACAGCTGGATCGGGATCATTTACTATAAAAAATCATTTAAAAGGTCAGAAGTCGTCACACTATCACAATTTATACATATGGCATGTATAGCAAAATCCTACATACAACACGTAGTCCGAGAACCGACTAAACCTGCTCTGATACCACTAATGTAACGCCCCATGCCGAGACCATCGTCGGAGTCGAGTATGAGGTGTTACTAACCTTAGTTTAACATTTTTAGAACTTTGGATTATTGTTTCTACATTCCAGCTTTTAAGCTACTGCGTCACAGTCACAAGAAAAATCATATCTCGAGTTACGAAACTCGAAATCAAGATCCGTAAATTTTCCCTGAATCTAGACTCATATACCTATCTACTAATTTTTTTCTAGAATTTTTGGTTGGGCCAATTAGTACAGTTTATTAGTTAAAGTTACCCCTATTTCAGGACTCGACTGGTCTGACCTCTGTTTACTACGAACCACATTTTCTCTCTGTAAAAAATTCATATGACTATGAGATTTGTTTCTACTAAAACTAGACTCAATAAGATCTGAGGATATAAAAATAACCACCTAATTATATCTTTATAATTTATGATGAATTTCTAAAGTTGGAACAGGGGATTC